>NC_081180.1:149098563-149256328 GCF_029867415.1 Vicia villosa
ACCTACTTAAGTCGAAGTTCTTTTCATCTGCATACATTTGTACTGTTTGTTAACACCCTTACCATGTCACGGGAACCATCGACTCTGATATGCCATCGATTGCTGACATGAGGAAGAGCACCTCGTTGTGTTCAAGAGAAATCAAACAAGTTAGAAAGGCACTACATATTAATCCAAAACTATAAGACATTAAGTATATGAGTCTTCTCACTTATAAAGTACTCAACCTTAATATTTTCAAGAAATGTGAGACTTCCAACTCACACTTGTATCTTAACACTAGTCCTATTATTTTTCATGATAATCTACCACATATTTTGAATTTGATTATTTTATAAAAAAAAATACTAATATCTAACTTTGTTAGTTAAATCATATTGATAAAATAAAGAGGATATGGTTTTAAATCAATTTAGATCTGAAATGAAATTTGTTGACTAAGTGATTTTAAATACAAGAGAGGGGTGAATTATGTTATTTGATTTTTGACAAACAATTAATTATAATATTTTAATTAATTTTAATTAATAAGAATAAAAAATAGATTAAGCAACGAAATATAAAATAGTGAAAAACAAGGGATAGAGATAGAAACACCACACTAAGAATTTATAGTGGCTTGACTTTAAACCATGCAGCCTAATCCAGTTTCTCAAAAGTTTTTTCTTGAGATTTCCAATATAACAGGTTAAGCTTTTACACCAAGATCATGTTAGAACAAGATTTGTTCTGATCAATATTCTTAGGTTTTGATGATAACAAGGATATGAATTTTGGTGTGAGATAATGTGGTACTCTAATACACTGCAATTTTCCCTTTCAGGAAATATATAAAGAGTATGCACAACATCAGCGCTCAGAAGCTTTGTCTCAGAAAGGTTCAGCATGCAACATCAGAACATGGTCTGGCAAGACATCAGAAGATGGTCAAGAGCAGAATCAGAACATGGGTCTATGGAAGCATCAGAAGAACTTGAGATCAGAAGCAGAAGCAACTGAAGTTCTCATGGTATCACGCTCAGAAAGCACTTCAAGGTCAGAAGACAAGAAGATGCTCTGCACCAAGCTGTTTGACTCTGATGATATTCAAACGTTGTATACACAAACATCAGATCAGAAGCAAGTACAAGATGGCAGGCTACGCTGACTGACAAAAGGAACGTTAGAAGCTATTAAAGGCAGCGTCAGTAGACACAGCGTAAACAAGGCTCGAGGTAGTTGACAAAAAAGTGAAACATTAAATGCAATGCTGTACGGAATACGCAAAGCATTAAATGCTCCCAACGGTCATCTTCTCAAGTGCCTATAAATATGAAGTTCTGATGAGAAGCAAGGTTACCAATTCTGAACGAACATATTCTGAAACTTGCTGAGACGCTGTTCAACTCAAAGCTCAGAAACTTCATCTTCATCAAAGCTCACCACATTGTTGTTGTAATATATTAGTGAGATTAAGCTTAAACTTTTAAGACAACAAATATCACTGTTGTGATTATAGCTTTTCAGAAGCATTGTAATACTCTTAGAATTGATTACATTAATTTGTAAGTAACTAGAGTGATCAAGTGTTGATCAGGATACTCTAGGAAGTCTTAGCTTGTGTCTAAGCAGTTGTAATTAGAGTGATCATGTGGTGGTCAGGATACTCTAAGAAAGTCTTAGCTTGTGTCTAAGCATTTTTTCCTGGAGTGATCAGGTTTGTGATCAGGATACTCTAGAAGACTTAGTCGCGGACTAAGTGGAAAACCATTGTAATCTGTTGCGATTAGTGGATTAAATCCTCAGGTTGAGGTAAATCACTCCGTGGGGATGGACTGGAGTAGTTTAGTTAACAACGAACCAGGATAAATATAACTGTGCAAATTGTTTTTATCGTTTCAAGTTTTTAGACTACACTTATTCAAACCCCCCCTTTCTAAGTGTTTTTTCTATCCCTTCAATTGGTATCAGAGCGCCGGTTCTAAGGTGCAAGCACTTAACCGTGTTTAGAAAAGATTCAGGAAGGAGAAAAACGCTTCAGTAAAAGATGGCTGGGTGAAATTCCAACAGATCCACCTGCATCTACATCTGGCTCTGCTGCTGAGCAATACAATGGTAACAATGGTTATACTAGACCACCAGTATTTGATGGTGAAAACTTTGAATACTGGAAAGATAAACTGGAAAGTTACTTTCTTGGTCTAGATGGTGAACTATGGGATCTTCTGATGGATGGTTACAAACATCCAGTGAAAGCTAGTGGCGTAAGGCTTACAAGGCAAGAAATGAATGATGATCAGAAGAAGCTTTTCAAGAATCATCATAAATGTAGAACTGTTTTGCTGAATGCTATCTCTCATGCTGAGTATGAGAAGATATCTAACAGGGAAACGGCCTGTGATATATATGAGTCATTGAAAATGACCCATGAGGGAAATGCTCAAGTCAAGGAGACTAAAGCTCTTGCTCTAATCCAGAGATATGAAACCTTCAAGATGGAGGATGATGAAAAAATTGAGAAGATGTTCTCAAGATTTCAAATGTTAACTGCTGGATTAAGAGTTCTGGATAAAGGCTACACCAAGGCTGATCATGTAAAGAAGATCATCAGAAGCTTACCCAGAAGATGGGGTCCAATGGTGACTGCATTCAAGATTGCCAATAATCTGAATGAAGTTTCGTTGGAAGAGCTTATCAGTGCCTTGAGAAGCCATGAAATAGAGCTGGACACAAACGAGCCTCAGAAGAAAGGTAAGTCTATTGCGTTAAAATCAAATGTTAAAAAATGTACTAACGCTTTTCAGGCTAGAGAAGAAGATCCTGAAGAATCAGAATCTGAAGAAGAAGATGAACTGTCCATGATCTCCAGAAGGGTAAACCAACTCTGGAAGAGCAAGCAAAGGAAGTTCAGAGGCTTCAGAAGTTCAAAGAGATTTGAACGAGGAGAATCTTCTGGTGACAGAAGATCTGACAAGAAGAAGGCTGTCTGCTATGAGTGCAATGAGCCTGGACATTACAAGAACGAGTGTCCAAAACTTCAGAAGGAGAATCCCAAGAAGAAGTTTCATAAGAAGAAAGGTCTTATGGCAACATGGGATGATTCTGAATCAGAATAAGAATCAGACTCTGAAGGAGAGCAAGCCAACTTCGCGCTGATGGCTATAGAAGATGATGGATCAGAATCTACATCCGAATCAGATTCTGAAGAGGTATTTTCTGAACTATCTAGAGAAGAGTTAGTTTCCAGTTTAACATAACATCTGGAACTCAAGGCTCATCTTACTATCAAATACAAAAAAGCTGAAAAAGCAGTTTGAATTTGAAACTAAGAAGCTGGAATTGGAAAATTCTGAACTGAAGGAAAAAGTTTTAAATCTATCCAAAGATAGTGGATCTCCTTCTGAAACAGAAAAATCCATTCCTAGCATGAATCATATTCTGAAAGAATATGACTCGAGCTTCAGAAAGTTCTTATCTAGAAGTATTGGCAGAAGTCATCTTGCTTCTATGATATATGGTGTTTCTGGAAACAGAAGGTTTGGCTTTGGCTATGAGGGTGATACCTCACATATATTTGAACCTATTGATGATCTGAAGATCACATACAAGCCATTGTATGATCAGTTCAAATATGGCCATGCACATGATATTAGGCTCACTTCACATGCACAAAGTTTTAACACTGTTCACACCAAGAAGCATGTGACACATCCTAAGAAATATCATGATGACAAACCTAAAGAATATCATGTTGTTCCTCCTGTTAAATATTATGCTAAACCCAAGTTCAATCAGAACTTGAGGAGAACTAACAAGAAAGGACCCAAGAAATTGTGGGTACCTAAGGAGAAGATAATTTCTGTTGCATATATCCTTGGCGGCAAAGAGGACAAAAAGCAAAATGTCATGGTACCTGGACTCTGGGTGCTCGCGACACATGACGGGAAGAAGGTCTACATTCCAAGACCTGGTGCTTAAGCCAGGTGGAGAAGTCAAGTTTGGAGGAGATCAGAAGGGCAAAATCATTGGCTCTGGAACCATAAGTCTTGGTAACTCTCCTTCCATAACTAATGTACTTCTTGTAGAAGGATTAACGCATAACTTATTGTCCATAAGTCAATTAAGTGACAATGGTTATGATATAATCTTTAATCAAAAGTCTTGCAAGGCTGTAAGTCAGAAGGATGGCTCAATCCTATTTACAGGCAAGAGAAAGAACAACATTTATAAGATTGATCTTTCTGATCTTGAGAAGCAGAAGGTGACTTGTCTTATGTCTGTTTCTGAGGAGCAATGGGTCTGGCACAGAAGATTAGGACATGCTAGTTTGAGAAAGATTTCTCAGATTAACAAACTAAATCTGGTCAGAGGACTCCCAAATCTGAAATACAAATCAGATGCTCTTTATGAAGCATGTCAGAAGGGAAAGTTCTCCAAACCTGCATTCAAGTCTAAGAATGTTGTGTCTACCTCAAGGCCGTTAGAACTCTTACACATTGATCTGTTTGGCCCAGTCAAAACAGCATCTGTAAGAGGGAAGAAATATGGATTAGTCATCGTAGATGATTATAGCCGCTGGACATGGGTAAAGTTCTTAAAACACAAGGATGAGTCTCATTCAGTGTTCTTTGAATTCTGCACTCAGATCCAATCTGAGAAAGAGTGCAAAATCATAAAGGTTAGAAGTGATCATGGTGGTGAATTTGAGAACAAATTCTTTGAGGAGTTCTTCAAAGAAAATGGTATTGCCCATGATTTCTCTTGTCCTAGAACTCCACAACAAAATGGAGTTGTAGAGCGAAAGAATAGGACTCTACAAGAAATGGCCAGAACCATGATCAATGAAACCAATATGGCTAAGCATTTCTGGGCAGAAGCAATAAACACTGCGTGTTATATTCAGAATAGAATCTCTATCAGACCTATTCTAAATAAGACTCCTTATGAATTGTGGAAGAACAGAAAGCCCAACATTTCATATTTCCATCCTTTTGGATGTGTATGTTTTATTCTGAATACTAAAGATCATCTTGGTAAGTTTGATTCTAAAGCACAAAAGTGTTTCCTTCTTGGATATTCTGAACGCTCTAAAGGCTACAGAGTATACAATACTGAAACATTGATTGTAGAAGAATCAATCAATATTAGGTTTGATGATAAGCTTGGTCTTGAAAAACCAAAGCAGTTTGAGAATTTTGCAGATTTTGATATTGATATATCAGAAGCAGTAGAACCAAGAAGCAAAGCTGCAAAAGCTGATAGTCTCAGAAGCAATGGATCAGAAGATCAAGTTGCTGCATCTTTAGAGAATCTCAGGATTTCTGAAGAGCCAACAGTCAGAAGATCACCTAGACTTGCTTCAGCTCATTCAGAAGATGTGATCCTTGGGAAGAAAGATGATCCAATCAGAACAAGATCATTTCTAAAGAATGACTATCAGAAGTTGTGATCAGAATCAGAAGATGTACAGTCTTTTCAAAACAACACAGCTGTCATCTATGAGTTTCTGAAAATTGAATGCGTGTCCGTACAGTCAGTACAAAGCGTGCAGTTGAAAAGACGCCGACCTAGGTAACTGTGTTAAATCATTTCTTTTACCACGTTCTCTCACCTAACGTCATTCATCATTTAATGCCATTGATTTCATTTGATTCCGTAACTGTTCATTCTCAAAATTTTATTGCATTTTTTTTAAATCCGTCTCTATATATTCTTTTCAAATCATATCATTCATCTTTTTTTCGCTCCTATTCTCTCTTTCTTCTTGCATATTTTTTTTTTGAAAACTTCTTAGTCTCTTCTAAAACCCTAACCGAAAACCCAGAATTTGTTCTTCTTATTTGTTCATTCTGCTTCAATGGCTGCTTCTTCATCTCAAAATGTTGGTTCATCTGCTCCTCTCCATATTCAAGAAGAAGAAGATCAGCAACTCATTCCGGTTGTTGCGTGCTCCATTCCTAAGGATGAATTGGAAGTTCTATGTGAACTCATGGTTGATTTTGATAACATTGAAGAACACCAATATCATCTTAAAGAAGAAATCATCTTTCAAGGATGGACTTCACTGTTCGTTGAGTTCTGTGGACCAGTCTATCCAGATCTTGTCAAGGAATTCTGGGTGCATGCAGTTGTCGCCCCTAAATCCATCTTGTCTTTCGTCTATGGAAAGTTTGTGGTAGTAACTGAGGACATTCTAAGAATGATGTTTGATCTGAGAAACGCCGAGGGGGCTTTTGAAATGGATCAAAGGGCTGACTGGGAAGTTGTGTTGTCTACTCTCTACACTAACACAAATAAAACAAAGCATGTCAAGGACATGAGACACCTCTACAAAATCTGGACCAAGATTCTTCTTGGGTGTTTCTATCACAGGAAGAGTACGCATGCTGCAGACTTCGTCAGCAATGAGCAAAAATACATTCTGTATTGCATTGCCACTAAGAAGAAGGTTGATGCTATCTACATTATCTTCAACCATATGTGGAAGGCTGTGAGGGATTCCAGAAATGCCTTTAGAGAGAAAAGCTGTATCACTATTCCTTTTGGTAGAATCATCACAAATCTTCTGGTTCATTCCAAGATTGTTGAGAACCTGGAAAGTGAAGGTATTATCAAAGATCTTGCTGTCACCTCTGGGAGTTGCCTGAATGCTCTCACTTTAAAGAAGATGAAGGTGATTGATACTATCGTCAAAACTCCCCAACCTCTTGCTGGAACAAGAGTCGGAAGAGAACCCGTTCTAGCTGAATTTGAAACCTTCTTCAATAGTGAGGTACCAGGAGTCAGAACTAGGTATCTGAAGTCACTAAAAGAAGATGAAGGTGTTAAAGGTCAAGAGAAAGGTGCTCCTGCTAAAGTAAACCGCAAGAAGGAAGGAAGGACCAAAAGAAAATTTGATCATCCTTCTGTTAATCAGGTGAAGGTAGTTCAGAAAGTTGCTGCTACCACTGTGAAAGAAGTGGTTCCAGAAGAAGTCATTGCAAAGGTTGTTAAGGCTGTCTCAGTTGATTTTGAGAAAAATAAGAAGGAGGCAGAGAAGAAGAAGAAGAAGTCAAATAACAATGCTGAGATTGTTGAAGTTGTTGAGAAGGAGAAAACCAGAAAAAGGAAGCTGATAATTCAAGACTCCGATGAAGAAAATGATGTTCAAGAGGCTGTGAATCAGCAGGAAGTTCTGGCGAGCATCAGGAGGAAAGAGATCTCTAGCGGCAAAACAAAGGTTGTTGAAAAGCCGAAGGATAAGAAGCAGAAGAAAATTGAGGCTGTGGCCAAAGCTATTCAGAAATCATCCAAAGGTATACGTATTTCTGACACTAATTCTACTCCTGCTGGTATTTCAGAAGTTGCACCAATAACGGTTGCCCCTATCCCTGAACCAGAAAAAGCCCCATCAGAATCACCTATAAATGTCCATGTTCTTACACCTCCATCTTCTCCTGTAACCATTCCTTCTTCTCCACCCTCCATCAATCCTGTTTTGGATATACCACCCCTTCAAACTCTCTTTCCACCTCACACGAATATCTCCATCTCTCAACCTCCTCCCCATGCCAACTTTGAACATATTCCTTCCACCTCTCAAAACAACCATAGTGGTTTTGATCTTCCAACCTCTGCATCACATGAGCAACTGCTCCGTGACTGCAACTACACTCTAAAGCCTCGTTCTGAAGCTGAACTGGTTGTGTTAGAGTCCGATAATGAAGCAGAATCTTCTTATAAGTTGGATAGAGAACCTCAACCTTATTTCATCCCCAACCCTGCCTTTTCAAAAACCAAAATAAAATCCCGCCTTGTCTACCCTATTGGTGTAATTTTTGAAAAGGTAAAGAGGAATCTCAGAAGTATCTTTGATACCCTCAGAATTGCTGAAAGTTCTGGCTTGAATGACGTCGCTATGAGGAAGTTCTGGAGGATCTTACGCAGAGAATCAGATGCTCTATTTTTAGAACTTCAGGAAGCCTGTGTAGAAGCTGCTCCACGGCCTCGTGGAATTCTGAGAAGTTATGAAGATTTCTGGTTTGCTCGTCTCGGAGGGAGATATACCTTGGAAGAGAAGCAGTTTGTGGACGAAATGGAAGAAGCAAGACTTGCTGCTGTATTAGAAGCTAACCCTTGCAGGGAGATTGTGGTATGGATACCTCAATTTCCTGTTCTGCTCGGAGATTTCAAGACTCTCTTTGACTTTCTAAGGGAAAACCCTTCTAAGAAAGACCCAAGCTTGGTCATTCCGGAAGTTGTTGACCCACCAGAAGTTGAAAGTCCTTCTGCCCCCAGGAATCTAGCTGCCATTCTTCAGGCACTTGAGAATGGAGATTCTGAGGTTCCTGCTGCAGAGTATGGAGATGCTTCTATGCAAGAAGCAGATGTAGAAGATCATGTTGCTGAATTAGTTCCTGTTGAGGAAATCCCTGCAAATGATCTATAAATGGAAGCTACAGATCACAATGCCATCCCGTTGGATAGAAGCTGTGAAGCTTCTTCTGATGAACCTTCCCGTCTTGCAAGGACTCTGGAAGTTATTCAGAAGAACCAGGATGAGCAAAGCTCAATCAATGCTGAGTTTAGAGCTTTCATGAAGAGGCAGAATGAGCACAACAATGGGGTTCAAGATATGCTGGCCAAGATCTTGTCGAGGCTAGGGTCATCTTAGATTGAGTCTTAGTTGTTCTGTTTTTGCTTTTGCTGCATCTGTTTTGTGCATCTTCTCTTCCTTATCTTCTTGTACTTCTGTACTTCTGTCTTTTTGAGCTTAAATGAAAATTATCTTTTTCTTCCATGCGTTTCCTTTTGAATCTTTTATGTTTTTGATGCTATGACAAAAAGGGGAAGAGAATATGTGATAAATGATCTGATTGATATTATCAGTTACCGGGTAAAAAGGCCCCACATTACTAACAGAACTTGCAAAGTTCTATGCTTTAAGTTGTGTTGTTGCAGGAATTGAAGATTCAAGATCTACATAAGAAGCAACAAGATGAATCAAGTTCTTGGATTCTTGAAGCAAGCTGAGTGTTATGAAGCTTCAGGATCAGAAGCAAGAAGGAAGAATGTTCAGATATTCTGATGATAGAATATGATCTGAAACATTATGTCTATTTGTTCTGATACATTTTATATGGCTCTGATACATATTATGCGTTCTGAAACATATTCTATGTTCTGACTCATTCATGCTGACTTTTGTCGTTGAGTTTTGTTCTGTAAAATTTCAGGATGTAGAGATGCTCTGATGATGCTCTGGTACATTCAACAATGTTCTGATACAATCTAGCATGAAGTGATGTAAGAAGAAATTCAAGTTCTGAAGCTGTCCGATGGAAGCAAGAATCAGAAGCTGTGAATGTTCTAAGGATCTAAAGAAATTCAAAGTTCTGAAGCTGTCCTATGGAAGCAACAATCAGAAGCCATGAATGTTCTGAAGATCAAAGAAATTCAAGTTCTGAAGCTGTCCGATGGAAGCAGGAATCAGAAGCTGTGAATCTTCTGAGGATCAAGCACTGTGAACGTCTCTACTGAAAATACTCAGGGAAGTCTTTTATTATTAAAATTCTTCTAGTATTTATTTCAGGGGGAGATTATCTATCTCAGGGGGATATTATAAATCTCAGGGGGAGACATATTCACATGCTTATTCTTTAGCTGTGCAATTGTCTTTAGCCGTCTGCTCTTTCTGATCGCAAATTCATAACATTTATATATGTTTTTGTCATCATCAAAAAGGGGGAGATTGTTAGAACAAGATTTGTTCTGATCAATATTCTTAGTTTTGATGATAACAAGGATATGAATTTTGTGTGAGATAATGTGGTACTCTAATACACTGCAATTTCCCTTTCAGGAAATATATAAAGAGTATGCACAAATCAGCGCTCAGAAGCTTTGTCTCAGAAAGGTTCAGCATGCAACATCAGAACATGGTCTGGCAAGACATCAGAAGATGGTCAAAGCAGAATCAGAACATGGGTCTATGGAAGCATCAGAAGAACTTGAGATCAGAAGCAGAAGCACTGAAGTTCTCATGGTATCACGCTCAGAAGCACTTCAAGGTCAGAAGACAAGAAGATGCTCTGCACCAAGCTGTTTGACTCTGATGATATTCAAACGTTGTATACACAAACATCAGATCAGAAGCAAGTACAAGATGGCAGGCTACGCTGACTGACAAAAGGAACATTAGAAGCTATTAAAGGCAACGTCAGTAGACACAACGTAAACAAGGCTCGAGGTAGTTGACAAAAGAGTGAAACATTAAATGCAATGCTGTACGGAATACGCAAAGCATTAAATGCTCCCAACGGTCATCTTCTCAAGTGCCTATAAATATGAAGTTCTGATGAGAAGCAAGGTTACCAATTCTGAACGAACTTATTCTGAAAAACTTGCTGAAACGCTGTTCAACTCAAAGCTCAGAAACTTCATCTTCATCAAAGCTCACCACATTGCTGTTGTAATATATTAGTGAGATTAAGCTTAAACTTTAAGAGAAATATCACTGTTGTGATTATAGCTTTTCAGAAGCATTGTAATACTCTTAGAATTGATTACATTAATTTGTAAGTAACTAGAGTGATCAAGTGTTGATCAGGATACTCTAGGAAGTCTTAGCTTGTGTCTAAGCAGTTGTAATTAGAGTGATCACGTGGTGGTCAGGATACTCTAAGAAAGTCTTAGCTTGTGTCTAAGCATTTGTTCCTGGAGTGATCAGGTTGTGATCAGGATACTCTAGAAGACTTAGTCGCAGACTAAGTGGAAAACCATTGTAATCTGTTGCGATTAGTGGATTAAATCCTCAGGTGAGGTAAATCACTCCGTGGGGGTGGACTGGAGTAATTTAGTTAACAACGAACCAGGATAAAAATAACTGTGCAAATTGTTTTTATCGTTCAAGTTTTTAGACTACACTTATTCAAAACCCCCCCCCCCCCCTTTTAAGTGTTTTTCTATCCTTCAGATCAACCCAAGAACCTTCTTTACACCAAGCTTTTTTAGCCATGTTTAGCTTTCAACTTCAAAGTCAATTCCAAGAGTTCATCATAACTATGCACTTGAATTACAATTTCAACGTAACAAAATTTCACAACTCTCAATATAAGTCATTCGCTCTCTCAACATAAAATAATGTATATTGAATAAATATTATTTATAGTAAGAGAGTAAGTGAGAATTGAGAGTGGTAGATCATAGAATTCGTGTTTTGGAATTGATAACAAAATTTCTTTATATATGAATAAATTTTGTCTTAAAAAGTAAATAATTCATGGGCTTTGGTTGCTCTTTAACCGCTTAACTTGTGACGCTAATCAATTAAATGAGAAAAAAAGAAAATACTTAAGCCAAAGAGCCTGTTTTAATTGATTAGTAGGTTTTTAATTAATTAAATAACGAGCTCTACTTTCCTAATTGATCACAACACATTTTTAAACAATTAGGTACAAGCTAGGAGCAAATTTTTAAAAGATTTTGAAATATATAGAGATTTAAAAAATATTTTATTAGTGTGTATGTATGCACTGCCTTAAAATACTTCAAGAATTACTTTTGCTTATTTTACACACTATTCATTAAAACAGAATTAAAATACTAAAGCACATTATCAAACGAATTTTCACATCTTTAATTCTCAATGTTGATATTTGAATTTGAGTTGACTTATTTTTACTCTCAACATTGAAGCTTAAATTTCATAAGCCATATTAACTATTATACCTTTGAAATTTTATATTATTAACACATTTGTATCTCAAGATCTAATTTTCAAACAAATGTTGATGCAATTTGAATGTATTTTTCAAAAGGAATATTACGTAGGACAAAATGTAGAGGAAGGGTAGAGGCGAATGCATGTATGTTGGATTGGAGGCTTAAACCTTCACAAAATATTATAATAGTATTCCGTGTCCTTAATTATAATTTGCTTTGGAAAATAAATTTACCTCAAATTATAAATCATTTTAAAATTTCATTGCAATATTAATCATATCTTTCCTAGTATATCATTTATGAGGTTAAAGGTAGTGCACTGACAGTGTAAAAAAGTTTTACATTGTCATCCAATAGAAATAAATCGTTTTGCTATGTCATATAAACTTTTTAAAAATTAAAATTTAATTTATCCTAATTCATGGTTGTGATTGGTTGACAGTAGGGATGGCAATTTGGCTCATCCCCAATGGGTACCCACAAAAAACCCCATATCGGGTAGGGTAAATACCCATAAAAATGGGTATGGGCACGGGCACGGGTAATTACCCATTAAAATATGCGGGTATGGGTGCGGGCACGGGTACCTTACTACCCAACCCGCCCCATACCCACACTACATATTTCTATAATGTCATTTATATTGTTATATAAAAATGCATGATTCTAAATTTTTTAAAAAATATATCACTATTAAATCATTACACATTTTAATAAAAGTGTTTATTTGTTTCTTAACTCAACAATAACATACATAATTTTTTTAATATTGTTAAAAAGACTTAAATTATATGATATTTTGTAATTAAATGGTTTAATTTTACTATAAATACGGCTAAATGGGTACGAGTATGGGCATTGAGGTACCCATAGCGTACAGGTACGGGCATTAATATTGATACCCAAGCGGGTTTGGGCTCGGGTACGGAGATTTTTTTAAACTGCGGGTATGGGGACGGGTACTATAGTACCCTGCCCAAACTCTACCAATTGCCATCCTAGTTGACAGTGTAAAACTTTTTTACACTGTTAGTACATCACCCATTTTCTCATCATTTATTACTGTATATTTTTTAAATTATTAAATTTCTCTTTCATATAAAATAATGAAGGACAATTTTATAAAATTATACATAATTTTTTTTCTCCATACGATATTAGTTACGATTTTTTAATTTAGGGAAAAGTCCAAAACATCTTATAATTTAGAATACAGGGAGTACATTTTAAATTTTAAACCCACTAAACTTAATTAAATTCATATTTTAATATATTAGTTGTTATTTTAAATTCTAAAATGTTCTTAGGACTTAAGATTGTGAGACTTGAATAATTAAGATTTATTTAGAGTAGTACATATTCGTGGGAGGAGCTACAGTCTAGCGAGTCTGGGCACGCGTCCGGCCTCAATCCCTCCTTTTGTTGTATACTCTCCACTTAATAATCGATTTTTAGACAACATCAGGGGTAAAATTAGTAATTTTTAGACAAAATTAAGGGCAAAATTAGTTAAAACAGGAGTGAAATTTTTGGACAAAATCAAGGACAATTTTTTTAGACAAAATCAATGACAAAACTAGTAAAAATAACGTGTAAATTTTTTGCTCAGACTCACTAAAATTCCTGACTCCGTCACTGTACATATAACATGTATTGTGCTATTTAGAAAATCATCAAAAATAATAAAAAATGTCTTATTTTCGTAGATAATATTCTCATTAGGGAATAATTTCTGTCATCTAAATCAGATTTAAAGCCTATCACTTATTCATTTACAATAAACTCATATTTCAATTTTTTACAATTCAATTTATCTTTCTTAAATTTAATGTTGGTACTTCAACTTTTCAATTAAATTTTTTACATACTTTCTCTCCTTAATTTTTACACACGTTCTCCTTTTGTTATAGAAATATATATATTTTTGTCTCGTTCACTTTTTATTAATTTTCCTTTAATATTTAAATTTTAAAATTAACTTTAACAATATGTAAAATTATCAATCGTTAGTTGGTTCAGTGATGATTGATGCTGAACTTAGTAGGGAGGATCACGGTCTGATCTCCCACAACTTTGATCAGAATGAGGAGAGTTGAAACCACTTGATGCCAGAACTGACCTCGAATAGTTGTTGTCTTCTATTTCTTCAACAATGTTTTTTAGAATTTTTTTTTGTCTGTTTGATGTTTTTATTAAAAAAGTATTTATGTGTGTTTGACAACAGTTGCATTTGTTGAATTTTTTTATTTGTTTTTGTGAAGATTGAAATGTACAATTGCATGATAGAAATTGTTAAATAATTGTTAAATTATTTATATATTTGATAGGGCTGACAAATATATATATATATATATATATATATATATATATATATATATATATATATATATATATATATATATATATATATATATATATATATATATATATATATATATATATATATATATATATATAAGAACAATTATAATTTATATGAGTTTATTATAACACATATGAGTTTTTTTTTTGTATTTTAAAAATTCATAAAAAACTCATTTAATCAAAATATATAAAATATTATTTTCACCAACAAAATTTTTATTTTGGATCAGCCATTGAGTAAGTGCGTATTAGGAAAATGGGAGTGCAAAGTAGAAGTTGTGTTCTATGACCTCAAAAGTGTATTTAATTTTGATATTTTGGATTCGCTCAAAGAGAACTTAGGATAGTTTGCTTTGTTGCGGAGATTGATAAATTCAAAAATCAAATTGAGATTGGTAAAGTTTATCTGTTTTTCGAGTTGTATACATTACTGATCCAAGATATAAACTACTTTCGCTTGAGTATGAAACAATCATTCAGTATATCAGACATTAGAAAATGCAATTATAAAGTAATTTGAATGCAAAAGCAACATACATTTATCTTGATTAGTAATATTAAGAGAAAGAATGAGAACATTATTATTACATATATTATTATCAAAGATACTTAAATTATAAAAGAGAAACTTCACTTCAATTTCATCTAAAATATTGAAAAGTAACCGAGTTAACCGAATAAAATTGGATGCTATTAGTAATTCAAGCTTGTATTAAAATGAGATATTATTTTCTTCTTTACGTTTTTATATTAACCAACTCTAGTTCTTAATCAATTGCTCTCTTATACTTACTAGTGTCTTACCCGTGCGTTGGCACGGCTACCCGTCGTTTCCGCGCATTTGGGTTTAGAAAAATCAGAAATGTTAGGAAAAAAATTATAAATTAGATTAAAGGTTATCATAAAGAAAAATGGTGTGTGGAAAACAGAAGTTATTTTTAAAGTGTTGGGCCTAAATGTTTGTAAGAATATGTTGGGCCTAATTTGATAAGTCAATTTAATAATATTTTACTGCATCGCACGCGTACCCGTCGTTTTCGCGTATTTGGATTGAGTCAAATAAAAGGTATTAGTAAAAGATTATATTTTAGTTAAAATTAAAAAACTTACAAATTAGTAGGGTATGGATAGGGTACTATAGTACCCGTTCCCATATATGCAGTTTAAAAAATTCACGTACTGAAGCCCAGATCTGTGTGGGCATCAACGTTTCAGCCTGATCCCGTGTCCTATGGATTAAAAAATATAGCTACTATAACAGCCAAGTCAAAGGTGCATTTGGATTGAGGATAATAAAAGGTATTCGTAAACAACTAAATTGTGGTTAAAATGGATAAAATTATGAAATTACTAATATTAAACAAATTGAATATTGAAAAAAAAGTCATTAATAATTAAACAATAATTAATATGTTTTAGGACAATTAAAATACAATTAAAGTGATACAAACATATATTATATAAATATTTCAAAGTACATATATTTAATTTATTTTTTTAACAAAAGAAAGATAATAGCATAACAAATGATAGATTCTAGTAGGGACCCGCGTACTGAAGCCCATATTCGCGTAGGCACCAACGTTTGAGGTTGTTCCCGTATCCTATAGATATTTAAATTCGTTTAATTTATTATTTTAACAAAAGAAAGATAATGACATAACAAATGATAGATGCTAGTAGGGACCTGTTCCCATATCCGCAGCTTAAAAAATTCACGTAATTAAGCCCATATTCGTGTAGGCACCAACGTTTGAGTTTGTTCCCGTATCCTATAGATATTTAAATTCGTTTAATTTATTTTTTAACAAAAGAAAGATAATGGCATAACAAATGATATATGCTACTAGGGACTCGTTCCCATATCCGCAGTTTAAAAAATTCACGTACTGAACCCCATATTCGCGTAGGCACCAACGTTTGAGCTTGTTCCCGTATCCTATAGATATTTTAATTCGTTTAATTTATTTTTTAACAAAAGAAAGATAACAGAATAACAAATGATAGATGCTAGTAGGGACCCGTTCCCATATCCGTAGTTTAAAAAATTCACGTACTGAAGCTCATATGCGTGTAGGCACCAACGTTTGAGCTTGTTCTCATATCTTATAGATATTTAAATTCATGCAATCCACCAGTACAGTTGAATGGCATCCGTCACTTTAATTCATGTGCGTTCGTACGGGTACCCGTTGTTTTTGCGCATTTGGATTGAGGATAATAAAAGGTATTAATAAAAGATTAAATTTTGGTTAAAATGGGTAAAGTTATAAAATTACTAATATTAAATCATTTATTCATATTCTATATTAATTTAAATTAGTAACTAAATCATTTAAAAAAATAATGGTTGAAAATACTTTAACCATACAAATGAACAATTAATTGAAAATAATTTAATTATACACTTTTCATAATCACCAAAGATGTATAATACTGGTATACTTTCCGTTAATATTCAATATTTTGATTAGTAATTTAATATTCCCGTTAATATTCAATATTTTTATTAGTAACTTCATGTTCCTTTATATTCAATATTTTGATTAGTAACTTCATGTTGCCGCTAATATTAATATTTTGATCAGTAACTTCATGTTCCTGTTAATATTCAATATTTTTATCAATAATTTCATGTTCCCGTTATTAGTAAATTCATGTTTCCGTTATTATTCAATATTTTGATTAGTAACTTCATGTTCCTGTTAATATTCAATATTTTGATCAGTAATTTAATATTCCCGTTAGTATTCAATATTTTGATCACTAACTTCATATTTCTGTTAATATTAATCGATTAAAATAAATTTACAAATCAAATATATTATTCCATATATAAAAATATTTAAATCGATCGTATAAATATTTCTATATATAAATAATTTTGTTTGGAATTATCTATAAAAATATTTAAATCAATAATAAACTAATTCTTGTTATTATTCAATATTTAATTAAATGTGTTAATAGCAGTACCATATACATGTATCATATAAGTACCCGTTTGTATCGGTATAAATATATGTCATTCTTATAAAAATGTCATTCAATTGATAATACTAAATCATGTTTCATGTTATGTTTCATCATTTATTTTTAATTGTAAAAAATATTAATATTTTTAATTAGTGTTATTTTTTATTTCCGTCAACCACAATGCGCTAATTAAATATTTGTATTTTTAATTTTTTTATTTAATAATATTTACATTAGAAATATTAAAGTCGTTGACATTTTTATTAAAAAAAAACGATTCATTTAATTTTTAACGGTCGCCTTCTAATCAACTTAGTCTCTAAGCCATACAAATCAATAAATTATTTTAACTTAGTCTTTCATTCAACTACCATGTCTTTCTAAAAGATAAATAAAAAATAGATGGAAGAATAATGTATAGACTTTATAATTGATTTTATTAAATTAAATACTAAAATAATAAAAGTGTTATAATTTGAAGATTACACTATGAATACTCAATTCAACAAAGAATAGAAACAGACAAACAAACATGCATCATTATTCATTAGTGGGAGTGACAACTTTGATTTGCCTATGTTTAATTATCCACACACTTATCTGTATCCCTTTATGGAGCTTTACTACTGAAGCTCTATTCTCAAGATAAAGGAAAGTAACAGAGAAGAAACAGAGATTTAATAAGCAACCTTGAAATTGCAACACTGAGCCTCCTCTTCATCCCTCCACTGTATTTTTCATCTTGTTTATCAGCAATTCTTCCATGGTAAAGGTTTAAACTCTTCAAAGATTCTTCTACCGCCTATAACAATATAACTGGGGCTGTATGTAAAATTATCCAGCTAAAGAGAAATTTACTCAAGTTGCATCTAAAATACAGCCATCGTATATAGATCCATACAAACAACTTTCCAATTTCATTGCTCTAACTAATCTAAAATACCTATCCATAACAGATTCTCCTAACACAACAATAGTAATCTTAATATTTCAAACAGTAAGAATTCTTGTGGATTTAACTTACATGAGTCAAGAGTGAACCTGTAAGACTTTTAAGTCTTCCATAAAAAAGTAGGTGCTCTCTACCTGTTAAGCTTTCCCACAGCAAGCTATAGTATCACAAGATGAAAACAGTAGAAACTTCTTTCAATTGATACAATTGTTGATTTCAGGAAAAACATAAAAATTTCAGAAAATTCCAGCTTACTCATGCTGTGGACATACTCCCATGCTAGTATATATTCCATTCATATGATTTCTTATGTCGAGACCTTGAACATAGGCTGCACCAGAAGTTGGCTTTGTGAGGCTAATCATCTATAAACAAATATAAGCTTATTAGATTTATGAATTAAGGAGAAAATAATTCTAAGAATGAAACATGATTCGTTGAATTCTACGAAGAGTCAGAGGTCCATAGTACTTATGTGTATTGACCAAGCATAACCTTCTTCACAAAAAATGTGCGGGGTAGGGTACATGTAATCTGCCAAAAATTTAAATATATTAAACAAAATCATCTTTTAACTGACCATACTGAGAAAAAGAACTCTTGACAGCATCATTAGGACCAAGCATACCGAAGCATTCCCCTCGAGGTACACCAAGGAAGAACTCTCTCAAGGAACAACTCTTTCATCAGTTTTGACACCAAAAGAGTTTGTGATAAAATTGACATGTAATAATTTAAAACCTCTTCTTAATTTAAGGATCACTTTGATTTACAAATATCTTATAAATATATGACTAATAGATTTTCTTCTTTACCAATATCAATATGATCTAAACTGAAATGCATTCTAACGTTCCGCAGAACAACAGAATTTTAACAATTATGAGCATTATTACCTGATTCAGCACCTGCAGTATTAAGTATATTAGGTGTACGACTTTGTTTCTCCCCTGCATCATTCGATACAGCAGCTGCATGACTCGGTTCAGTCCCAGTCCCTGCATCATTTGGTACAACAGTCGTAATATTTCGGTTTAGCAGTTATGCAACATGGTTTAATATCTGATTCAGCCAGCACCTACAATGTACGATATATCAGCTGTAGGACTCGGTTTTTCCCCTGCATCATTCAGTACAACATTTGTATGACTCTGTTCATCCCCGGGATGATTCGGTACAACAGTTGTATGACTCGGTTCCGCCCTGCATCATTATCACACGACATGGTTTAATATTTTCATCATTATCACGCGCCAACATAGTCACATACAACACATTGTTACACTAATATCTACACAACACTACATTAAAAAATATAGGATACAACATGCTTACGCAACATCTTCGAGACACTACATACATCACCAATACTGTTGGAGCAATGTGTAAGGATCACTTATCTTGCAATGCTACGATCCAATTTTGTTTCAGTGCCAAGGGCTAAACAACTCAGGTGAAGGTTCTGACGACTATAACTGTTGTAGATCAATTACATCCACCACATTCCTCAAACACTAATAAATATAAAACATGTAAATCAAACCTAAAACATTCAAATACACATGACTAATAACTTACCATACAGACAATGCATCAACAACAACTGGCAGCCAAGAAACTGGCACAAAACTCGGGAATATTATCTTGTATGATAGATTCGGCTTCATGGCTGCAATTAAGCAAGACGTGGAAAATAGCAAGATCAAATCAAATCTAAACTAATCTTAATTCAGTTTTGAAATAAAAAAATGTAGTAATTGAAAAAAAATAACAATACTAAATAATAGAATTTTGTCCAAAACTCCGTGTTTAATTTTCATCGTAGCCGACTGTTGTCTTCATTAGAGAAAAGCTAACATACCGACACATCGGTGCCTGTCTGCACGCTAGTTGTAGATAAAACGAAAATAAAAAACAACAAAATGTGAGCAAAACCCAACGAACCTGCAATCTTGGCATTGTAAAGTAAAGTTCCCCTCTTGATTCTCTGTTAAATTTATGAAAATCATATAAGTAGGCTTTGAGCAGGTCATGAGCTTGAATTGCTTTAGTGAATGCCGCAGATCCCAAATACTCGGTGACATGATAGCGGCCAGCTATTACAAAATTTAAAACAACATGGAAATTCTTGTCCTCCTCAAAGCCAGTTCTGAACAACAAAACATTATAGAATTACACAAAGGTACAATTACATGATGATACAAATTCAACTGCTTAGTGACTGCTACCTTCCTATAAGTATCAGAATGTTCTTTGGCCCCAAAATGCGGGACTCCGTAAATAAACTCGTAGCAAAGAACGTCGAGGCTCCATATATCAACACTTGCATCATGTTCTACACTCTCAACTGTCGAAACATCCAGAATTTAGGCTCATCATATAGAGAAACAAACATATTTAATATGGAAAATTCCTGTCGTATAAACTTACCCATCTCGGGTGGAAGGTAATCCAGGGTGCCACACATGGTCCTCCTACCGTTGAATGTGTGTACCTACCAGCCGAAATCCGCAATCTTCAATTCGCCCTGATAATGAAAAAGATTATAGCCTAATGAGCACAAGATGAAGGAAGACAACATCCAAAAGACCATAAAAGAAACATCCAAGAGTAATGGCGGTCACCTGAGCAGCGATAAGAAGGTTCTCTGGTTTAATGTCCCTATGAATTACATGGTTTCCATGGCAATATATAAGGGCTAGGGCCAATGACACAACATACTACCTCAGCCACAAAATAACAACATAAACTTATCAATTTAAGAATATAGCCACATAACCAATCAAATGCAGGTCCTATTTTACATGTTAGTTCAAATTACCAAGTAAAAAAAACACATCAGATACGGTGAGGGGAAATTAGTACTTACAGTAGCTGCACGTCTTTCACTAAAATATTTGCATTTATGTAACTCCTTGTAAAGTTCACCTTTAGGTGCAAACTCTAAAATCAAATACACTCTTTTCTGCAATGAATTAATTTCATGTAGAAAAAGTTAATAGCATGCCGCATAATTTAACTTTCTTCAACAATACATGGTTCAATTCTATAACAATGAAAAATTGTGTATCTCTATGTATCATAAGTATTTTATTACCTGAGAATATATTTTACATGCTTTCCAACAGAGACATCTCTTCAGGGAAGGTGTTCACCAGTTCCAACATTTCGCACAAACCCGTGAGCATCATCAACACCAAATCAATCAAAAATTAAATCAAAATACTTTAGGAAGGTCGTGAGATGAGGAGTACGAAAGGGTTAGTATAATATGAACATAACTACCAATACAATCAAGAACGAAACACCATCAGACATAGAGAAATAAAATCCATGAGAACTCTGAGATCTAAATTAAGCCACAAGAGATTTGTACAACTCCTCCACCATCTTCCTGTATTTTGTAGAAGTAAAAACAAAAACATAACAAAATTACTTAAAAGATATATTATACAAATCAACAACACAACAACTACATAGTAAAAACAGAACAGGAGTAAAGAAGAGGAGAAACTCAAAATCGAGATTGGAGTCACAACCACCGTAAACCACTCACCGTTTAATCAAACTCGACCACTGTGAAGGGTCGTCAGAAAGAGAAACCAATCACCGCCAGCATCAGCCTTCCGACCAAGATTGACACAGCCGCAGACACCATACGCGAAGTCATCCATCGTTGACAAACCTGAAGCAACACCGCCGTGAACATGATAGGTTGCGTATTTGTCTTCAGAACAATGAAGAATCCCAATCATGTGAGGAAAAGTGAAAAGGAATTTGGGAAAATGGATCGTGGAATTTTTGAACGGTTTTGGAATTTGGAAGAGGGTGGGATTAAACACAGTTACGAGGATAGTGGAAATTGAAGAATAATAGAATGTAACTGTCAAATTATAGTGGAAGAAGAAGTTAATTTTTAGAATGATGATGTGGAATTTTGAGAAGAGAGTTGCTGATGTGGAAGGCCTTAGGATTGAGCAAATGGTAAACTTTTCTTATATGATGACAGATTTGATCTTCATTGATCATGAGTATGTTTATCGTTCTTCTCAATTATCGTCTCATTCCATCTTGTAATGTTTTCTTTCTATCTCTAGTTGTTTAATTTTCTTAGGGGTTCTTAATCATTTTTCCTCATTTTCTTCTTTAATTCAATACATTTATACTAAGGTCAAACATCAAATCCTCTTTTATGATGATAACATAATATGTAGTCTCAATTTGATTGACAGCAAATTTCTTTATGCAATGAATTTCACGAAAGCAATCATATTTATGAAACTCATTTGGCGAAGGTTTGAGTCTATAAAAACTTCTATTCGAGCATAATGCTTTATAAAAATAGAGTCACGTTAACAAGTGCTCTAGAGATACTGTTTAAAGATTTTAAATATAGAAAATATTTTTTAAATAAATCAATTATTTTAATTTTTAATGCATTAAATAGAGTATTTTTTTAAAAAATATATCTTTTATTTCTTAGAAAAATTTATTATTTCAATTTTCATTATATTGAATACAAGTATTTAATAAACAAAACATATTTTTTAAACCCTTAACGAGTGTCTTGAAGATACTCGTTAGCATTTTCCATAAAAACATTATTCAATAAAAAAATTCAAAAAGTTGAAACCATTCTAAAACAGATCTATTATTAAGACGAAAATGCAATTATTAAGACGATAATTAAGAATTTCAAATTCTTTAGTTTTTGGTGTCATTTCAAAATAATTAAATTTAACTTAGATAAAATACTCCATAAATTTCCATTATTTTAACAATTCTTTATTTTTGTATCCAAACAATAAATTTTGGTCAAATCATTTTCAATTCCCTCAAAACATTATATTACCTCATTAAAATGCTCCATCCAAACACACTCATAATATGTTTGGATGAAGCATTTTAACGAGGGAAAGTAATTTTTTGAGGGATATGAAAATGATTTGACCAAAATCCATTGTTTGGATGAAAAATATGGAGAATTGTTAAAATGATGTAAATTTATGAAGTATTTTAATCAAGTTAAATTTAAAGAATTTCAAATGACACCAAAAAGTAAAGAATTTGAAATTGCTCCATAACTTGAGTGTTAAATTGTCTATTGTTAATTTTTCTAAATTTGCAAAATGGTCCAATATTTTATTAAAATTATAAATTTATCCCAAAATTTTTCATAAAATTGCAAATAATTCCCTAATAATTTTCTAAATTTATAAAATGGTCCCTTAAAATTTTCAAAAATTGCAAACCAGTCCCTATTTTTTATATTTTAAATTTGACCCAAAAGTTTTAAAATTGATGAAACTGACCAAAAAAATTTAACAATGAATCATTTTAATACTTCATCCGAACAAAAGAATTTAAAATTGAATGAATTTCAATTGAATCATTTAAATTGCTTAGAATTTTAAATTCCTTAAAAATTCTTAATTGCCTCATCCAAACACACTCCAAGTATGATGCTAATGCATTTTGCTCTGTTTAGGCGTAGATTTATTTTTGAATATGGCATGTTTTCGAAAAGAGTGGTCCCTCCTTTTATGTGGTTTCACCAGTTAGAAAAAGGGTATCACATTTCAGCTTTAGGACCAAAACTTTTATTTTTTTCATTTTTTGACATTGATGTTATTTTTGTTAAGAAAGATATTCTTTGTGTTGAAACTATGTTGTGTGTCGAAATTGCAAGAAGTCAAAATGTCGAAGAAGTGTCTTGATAGAATTTTGACTTAACATTGTTTTGTTTGCTTTTATTTAGTTGGTTAGAGAGTGCTTAGTGAACAACCAACCTCGTCCGATAAATAGGGAGGTACCCTATTATTGTAAAAAAGTTTAATTGTGAATAACATAATATTGCAATGAGCAAAATAAAGAGTAAAGGATTTTCTCTGCAGAATTCTTAACTTCTTCTTCTCCCCTTTTCGTAAACCCTAATTCTCTTTTCTTCCCCAATTCATCTTTTCTTTTTTTCTCTCATAATCATTGTGCTTCAAAATCATCTTTAAATCAAGATGTGGTTGGTTCACTCGAGTGAAGAGTGAAGGACAAGAGGCAAAATCAATCGGAATATTGATTCTTGTTCATCAAGATTGATTCAAAATTTTCCAAGTTTTAGGTGTAATTCCAACATCTGGAATCTAGACCATTGGCTGTGTGATTCTTGAGAAACATAGCACATTGAGTAGTTCGATGAATCATCTAAAGAGTCAGAATTACGAGAATTAGTGTAAACAAATGAAGATTGACTTTTGCTATCAAGATCTTTGGGATCTTGTGAAGGACGGAGTAACACCACTTGCAAAAAACGTGACGAATGAAAAAAAGGCTACACACAAAGAATTGAAGAAGAAAGATTATAAAGCCCTCTTTATAATTCATAAATGTGTTGATCCAGATAACTTTGAAAAACTGATTTATGTTGAATCAGTGAAAAAAGCATGGGTAATTCTAGAGAAATCATTTGGAGGTGCTGAGAAGGTGAAAGAGGTGAGGTTACAAATTCACAAAAAAACATATGAATTGCTTTAAATTGAATAAAGTGAAATCTTAACTAATTTTTTCACTAGGGTTACGAAACTGGTGAATCAAATTAAGGTATGTGGAGAAGTATGGTCATTACTCTATTGATTATCCTGAAAAGTCAAATTCAATATTTCAATTGTAAGAAGTATGGTCACTACTCTATTGATTGTCCTGAAAAACAAAAGAATAAAAAAAAATGATGCAAAGCTTATAAAGCATGAAGAAGAACAAATGTTGCTGGTGGTCACAACTAAAGATGGAGAAAGATTTAAGGACTAATGGTACTTGGATTCGGGATGCTCATCACACACGACTGGTAGGAAATATTGGTTTGTCAATATAAAAACCCTCAATGAAGAACATGGTTAAATTTGAAAATGGCAATACTCTAGCAGCTGAAGGTATTGGTGATGTTCAGTTTAGAGGAAAGATGGCAAAAGGTCAATAATTTCAAATGTACTATGTATACCAGGCATGAAAAGCAATTTGCTTAGTATAGAGCAGTTGTTCGAAAAGAATTACAAAGTGGCGATTGAAGATAAGATGATAAGAGTTCTCGACTCAGTGGAAGGTTAATCATGAAGGCTCATATATCTCAGAATAAAACCTTCAAGATTGAACTTAATGTGATGGAGCACAAGTGCCTTGCAACTGCAACTATCATGGAGGAATGGATATGGAACTATAGACTTGGTCGTCTCAACTTCAAAGTCATCAAAGATTTGAAAAGAAGAAATATGGTTTCAGGATTACCAAAAATTGACATTCCAAATGATGTATGTGAGGAATGTGTTGAGGCAAACCAACAAAAGAATAGATTCAAGAAGGATGCTTGAAGCAAGTCGAAGGCAATTCTTGAAATGATATACTTCAATGTACATGGTCCTATCCAGGTCGATTCAATTGGAGGTAATAGATACTTTAACTTATTCATAGATGATTTTAGTAAAAAATTATGGACTTACATAGTCAAGAAGAAAAGTAAAGTGATTGAGGTATTTGCCAAGTTTAAATCTATGGTTGAAAGACAAAGTGGTCGAAAGGGAAAGACTCTAAGGAATGATAGCTGTGGATAACATGTGTAGAAAAACTTTGACATATTATGTGAGAGAGAAGGGATTGTGCATGAGGTGGTGCCACCCTACACTCCAAGAAGAATGTTCAACGAAGAAGCTAGAAGGAATCACGAAAGAAGAATGTTGGTCTGCGTCAAGCCTAACTTTAGTCATTTGAAAGTATTTGGAACTATAGCACATAGACATGTGCTTAATCAGTTGAGAAGAAAACTTGATGACAAGTTGAGTCAAATGATCCTGATAGGATATCATTCGACTAGTGGATACAAGTTGTTCAACCCAATGAACAAGCAAGTTATAACCAATAGCGACATAATCAAAGAGGAGTTTAAGGAATGAAATTGGACTTAAAATATAAAGAAGGATTAAGTGAGAATATTATGTGAAGAACCAGCAAGTGAAGTTGAAAGATATGTTGAACAAGAAGAATTCAAAGGTCAAGCAAGCACAAGCATACCTCAAAGAACAAGACATGTGCCTGCTAGGTTGCAGGAATGTGTGATTACATTAGATGATATGGTCGATGATGAAGGTGAGCTAGTATATTATGCTTTCTATAAAGATATTGAACCAGTCAATGCAGCTAAGGCATTAAAGGAATCAAATTGGATGAAAGCTATAGATGAGGAAGTGAAGTCCATCAAAGTCAACAACACTTGGTCACTTGTCAAGTCATCTCAAGACAATAAGACAATCCATATGAAGTGGGTATACAAGTTGAATTTGAATCCCATAGGAGAAGTAACTCGACATAAGGCAAAACTTGTGGCGAAAGGATTTCTTCAAAAAGAAGGAATCGACTTTGACAAATATATTGCACCTATTGCTAGGATCGAAACAATTAGGTTGGTTGTTGGTCTAGCAAACATGAACTATCAGAACAAGATTTGGTTCTACAATATATCTCTGAGTTTTGATAACAAATGAGTATGTTTGTATGAATAATTTTGGTAATCTAATGTTTGTTGCTTTGAACTTTTAAAAAACAGGTTCTGAATCTGATGAAAGGCGTGGCCAATACATCAGCAGATACCAAGTTCCGCATCTGCGCTACATAATATCTAATGAACAATAGCAAAACGCTTCAGAAGCCTCTAAAGTTGTCACTATAATACGAAGTTTGAAGAAACCAATCTGAAGACCAAGTGCTGAAAGACTCTGAAGACGCAGTTCTGAAGACTTTGAAGACTTGAAGCTCTAAAGATTCATGTTTATAAAGACAAAGGGTACTGAAGACCAAGTGCTGAAGACTCTAAAGATGTGGTTCTGAAGAATCTGAAGACTTGAAATTCCGAAAACCCAAATGCTTATTTTCTTTCTTCCAACTCATGCTGTCAACCGAAAATTATGTTTTATTAGTTAAATTACCAGCAAAAATCGTAGATATACCTGTGGATATATTTTCGTAGGAAGATCTTAACTAAAATAAATATTTTCTATAATAAAATTGAATAAAATAACAACAAAGTTATAATCATATTTTTGGAGGAAAATCTTAACAAAAAAATATTTTCTGTAATAAAATCGAATAAAATAATAAAAAATTATAATTCACACAAATCTCACATTAAACCTACTATGACATGCTAAGAACTAAGATCCAACATTAAAATTCTATGATACTAATTCTCATCACTCATCCCCTATAACCACACAAATTCTCAACCTTCATATGCAACCACTAATTAGAATAGAAAGTTAAAATTAATGGCACAAAAGTAATAAGACAACAACAAGATTTTGATTCACACAAATCTCACCTTAAACCTACTACAAGCATTCCCTGAAAACTAGTATCTAAGACAAACACAATGCTAATGAAAAACATAATCCATTTACATAAAACTTTTTATGCAAAGAAGAATTCATTATCCGTTTTCTAATCATATTTACTCAAAGTCTCAATTCTACAACAAATTGTCTATACAATACATTTGCATGCAACGAAGAAAGAATGAGAATCTAGAAATTGTCTTTACAATATCCTATTTTCACATACAATACTTTTTTTAACCTTATTTGCCATTCTTTAAATCAATTGAACCTTCTTCATTATTGCTAGTTTTCAAAGATTATTTAACACAAATTTTTTATTGAACAAATGGATATATATATACAATAAATTCTATTGCTATGTTGTTGAGTGCATTTTATATTATGTCTTTTTGTTTTTATAACTATTTAGCTTATTATGAGACCAAAAAGAAATGCAACCCTTTTTTAAACTCAAATAAAAATTGTTCTATTTTTGGAATCTTTAAAATATGGTTTTGGTTTGGATGAATTGAGTTTGACCTCAAACTTCCCACTGTCCAACCTTTCTCGAAGTTTAAGAATATTTTATAATAAAAAAATGGGTAAAAATTATTGTATGTGGTTGTCTCATTTTTAAAACAGATTCTTTCTTTTATCAGACAAGCTAATACAATATTAAAAAAAAAGTTAAGTTAATAATTTATTTGATTAGCCATGATTATTGCATTAAAAACTAAAAATAAAAAGTGTCACAATACTAATATTAGTCATTTCTCTTTAAATAAAATTAAACAAATACAATTGCACGAGATTGTTATAAATATTATTACATTCAATACTAATAAATATAAAATGTATAATATATTTAATTAAATTAATATAACATAATAATTAACTAATACATTTTAAAATAAGTAACATATTATTATGATTAACTTTATATATTTAAAATCAATTTAAATTCATGATTAAAATATTCCTTTTGTGTTTCTTTAAGTATTAGTAACAAATATTTGTCCATTTAAAAAAATAATAATCATAAACATGTGTTTGTCTTTATTTATTCATTTATATTGGATAACAAATATATTACGGATATTTTTTTATATTAATCAATAACAAATCATTGTAACGTATTTTATTTATATCAATAGTAAATATATGTTATATATATATATATATATATATATATATATATATATATATATATATATATATATAATATTTATTAATAATAAATATTTATTTGGTGTATTTTATTTTAAATAATAACAAGTATTCCTTTCATATTTTTTATTCAATTTTTTAATAAAGTTATATATATATATATATATATATATATATATATATATATATATATATATATATATATATATATATATATATATATATATATATATATATATATATATATATATATATATATATATATATATAATTTTGTGTACCTAGTTGTTTTCCTCTCTAACTAGCTCAATATTTTTGGTTACAAGTGTCTTTACTACAATCTCTTCTGTGCTATATATATAATTTTGTGTACCTAGTTGTTTTCCTCTCTAACTAGCTCAATATTTTTTGTTACAAGTGTCTTTACTACAATCTCTTCTGTGCTACAACTTCCATTTTTTGTTTAAACTTTGAGTTTTATTTTTCATTTGTTTTCTTCTGTTTTTTACAATATTATCAAATATATTAACAATACAATTCTTATTATTTCTCTTATAATCAATAATCAAGTAAACTTGTTTAAAAATATTAACAATATTATTCGCATCACTTTTCTTAATATCATTAATCAACTAACTTGCTTTTGCATTTGAATGATCCATGTCCTAATGTCGGTCTGAAGAATTATTTCATATTGATGAGAAAGTAGATTATATTTCGGATTATACAAAATTAATTTGAATTTTAGATTAGCAATATGTGTACATCCAAAAAACGGATAGAATTTATCAGCCTCACTTTGATTTTTGGATTTATCAAAAATTTTGTTTTGTTAATTAAGGTAGAATAACTCAAAACTTCTTATTATTATATTTAAGTTTACTTCTCAATTTCTTTATTTTATATTTTTTTTACTGTACTTCTTAGTATGCATTATTTAATGTGTATGGAATGAACAAAATCTATTTGTTTATCAATCTTTATCAAGTCAACTTTGATAAAAATGAATAAAACCTACTTGTTTATCACCTTTACTGATATCAAATGAGATTTAAAATTAAA
Organism: Vicia villosa; assembly: GCF_029867415.1. Lineage (NCBI taxonomy): Eukaryota > Viridiplantae > Streptophyta > Magnoliopsida > Fabales > Fabaceae > Vicia > Vicia villosa. The sequence continues at coordinate 149,128,120 of NC_081180.1, forward strand.
ATAAAGCTCACACACTAAAAGCAGAGAGGAACACATATCTTTTACTAGCTCACAATTTATTCAACTTTGATATTTTACTACATCATTGATTGAGATGTATTTATAAGAATGAAATTTGTACTAAACTTATCAACTAAGAAACTATTGGCAGTATAAGGTAGATTAGTTGGCTATAACTTAATTCTTACAAGCTAATTAAATGAGTCATATCTTATCAACTCACCAAGTGGCTAAGAAGTAGTGATTAAGAAAACTAAAAAAATATTAAAGTAATAACTTTCTAGTAACTACTTTAGAAAACTAGAATTCTCTTGATTTAATTATAACATTGTCTTTCTTAAATCAAGCTTGTAGCATTCTAAACATTTTTTTCAATTTGTAAAATAGTTCAATCTTCAGAGGTTTCATAAATATATCTACAATTTATTCTTCAATGAGACAACACTCTATCACCACTTCTTTCTCAGCTATCAACTCTCTTATCCTGTGAAATCAGATATCATTATGCTTGGACCGTCCATGAAAAACCAGATTCTTACTCAGTGCAATTGACGACTTGTTGTCACAATATATCTTTGTAGAACTATTCTGCTTTTGATGTATCACTTCTAAAATTCTTCTCATCCTTATTGTTTAAGCAGCATAATTGGTTGCTGCAATATATTCTGCTTCAGCGGTAGAAAGTGCAATAATTGGTTGTTTCTTTGAAGACCATGAAATTGCATCTGTGCCCAAATGAAATGCGTACCCCGACGTGCTTTTTCTTGTTTCTATATCTCCAACCCAATCAAAATCTGTGTATCCATCAAGCTCCACATCATTATTACTAGCATAAAACATTTCATCAGTCAGTGTACCTTTGATATATCAAAGAATCCTCTTAGCTCCTTGTAAATGGCTAACACATGGTTCTTCCATGAATCTGCTAAGTAAACCAACTCCATAAACTATATCTGGTCTTGTTGCAGTCAAATATCTCAGGCTTCTGCTCAAACTTTTATATTGGGTTGAGTATACTCTTTTACCAGCATGTTCTCTTGTAAACTTCAACTTTTCTTCAACAGGCGTGTAAATTGGCTTTGAATGCTCCATATTAAATTTTTAAAGATATATCTAGCATATTTCTTTAGAGAAATGAGAATTCCATCGTTTTGTAGGACGACCTCAATGCCAAGGAAATAGGACATTAAGCCTAGATCCATCATTTCAAAATGTTTAATCATAGCCTCCCTGAATTTTGCAATCATCTCTGAACTATTTTCAGTGAAAAACAAATCATCAACATATAAGCACACAATAAAGACATCTCCAGGATCAATGTATTTGATATATAACGTGTGCTCTGAGGACATCTCTAAAAACCATTATGCACAAAATAAGAGTCAATCTTCTTATACCAAGCTCTTGGCGCCTGCTTCAAGCCATATAATGCTTTCTTCAATCTATAAACTTTATCTTCCTTTCCTTTGACTACATATCCTGCAGACTGCACAACGTACACTTCTTCTTCCAAATTACCATTAAGAAATGCATACTTAACATCCATTTGATGTATTTTCCAACTATTTTGAACTGATATCGAAATAAGCATTCTAATTGTATCCAACCTTGCAACAGGAGAAAATACCTCAAAGTAATCAATACTTGGTTTTTGTTTGTATCCGTTTGCTACCAATCTTGCTTTATAGCAATCAATCTCACCACTAGATTTGTACTTTTCCTTATACACCCACTTCACTCATATAGCTTTCTTTTCTGCTGGTAACTTTGTCATCTCCCATGTTTTATTCTTCTCTATTGCATTGATTTCTTCATTCATGGCTTTTCTCCAATTTTCATCATCAGTTCCTTCTTCAAAAGTAAATGGCTCACAATCAACAAATAAAGAAAAGTTGATAATCTCCTCATCAGATAGTTCATTATCATTACCCAAAACACAATCTTGTAATCTGGCTGGTAATCTACACGACCTTTGTTTTCTGTTAAATGTTTTAGGCTCATCAGGTGTTGTTTGTTGTCTGCTGGATGTTTCTGTCTCATCAAGTGTTGAATTATATTCAGTCTCCTCTTCATAGTCATTTGAAGTTACTATTGAATCCTTTTGTGACTTTGAGGACCAATCCCATATTCCTCCTTCATCAAAAGTCATATTTCGAATGATAATCACCTTCAGTGTCTCTAGATTGTAGAGCTTATAAGCCTTCAAGTTTGAATTGTAACCAATAAAGTTACATCTTTCTCCTTTGTCATCTAACTTCTTTCTCAGTTGATCTGGTACATGAACATATGCAATACATCCAAAAACTCTAAGGTGGAGGATTGAAGGTCCTCTTCCACTCCAGGCTTCTTCAAGAGTCTTTTCTTAGACACTCTTCGTAAGACACCTATTTAAAATATAAGCCGCAGTAGCAACAACTTCTACCTAAAATTCCTTAGGCATATATTTGGCCTTCAACATGCATCTCACCATATTCATGATTGTTCTATTCTTTCTTTCAACAACTCCATTCTATTGAGGTGTGTATCTTGTTGCTAATTGATGCTCAATCCCATGTTGCTAAAAGAAACTTGTACCGACGAGGTATTCTTGGCCTTTGTCTGTTCTCAATGCTTTGATTCTACAACCACTTTGTTTTTCTACAAATTCCTTGAATGTTTTGAAGGAATCACATGCTTCTGATTTTGTTTCAAGAAATACACCCAAGTCTTTCTATTAAAATCATCAATAAAAGTAATAAAGTAATTACAGCCACCTGGTGTTGGTATTTCCACTGAACACAAGTCTAGATGAATTATCTCTAGCAGCTTCTTTGCTCGCCAAGACATTCCAGTTTTAAATGAATCTCTATGCTTCTTTCCAATTTGACAAGTCTCACATATTCTATTAGGAATATTCAAAACAGACAATCCATAAACATATTCTTTTCTCGACAAGTAATTCAAGCCAGAAAAATGAAAGTGACCAAATCTCATGTGCCACAACCAATCATCATTTGGAATGATAGAACTTAAGCATGGAAATTTTTCATGTTGAATTTTCAAATGAAATAGGCGGTTCGGTGTCATTCTTACCTTTGTGATAAATCTGCCATTTCTGTCAATCAACATGCAAAAACCATTATGAATCTGCATGTTGTAACCTTTCTCCGACAGTTGTCCCATACTCAAGAGATTATGATGAAGACCAGGAGCATAGAAAACATCACCAATAAAGTTTTGAGTTCCATCTTTCAACCTGATAGAAATTCGGCATTTCCCCAAAATTGGAATATTTGAATTGTTTCCAAACTTCACGGTAGATTTTACCGTTTCGTTTAGAGGAGAAAAAAACTCCTTTTTCCCACACATATGATTACTACACCCAGTATCGAGATACCAAATATCCTCTTCTTCAAAAAATATATTACTAGCCAAAAATAAATTTTGTGGATTTTCAAAGTACTCACCGACATTTTGATACGAACTTTCTGCCACATTTGCCTGATGTTTGTATATGCAATCAGCTGCTTTTTGTCCAAACTTTCCACAGTGATAGCAACTATAATTTGTTCTTTCTTTATTATAGTCACTTCTTCCTCGACCACGTTTGTTGAATCCAAAATTATTTCCTCGACCACGATTGTTGAATTTAAAATTATTTCCATTTCTTCCTTGATTGAATGGATTGAAATTATTGTCTCTCTATTGGTTGAAGTTGCCATGTCCTCTTCCTTTATAATTTCCTTGGCATCTGCCTCTATAATTTCCTATTCCCCTGTTGTAATTATTTTGTCCTCTTTCTTCTATAGTATAGCTTGACTAGGAAGTGTTGTTGAAATTTACCTGACTCTTGAGAGCTTCTTATTTTACCATTTTTTTTGGTTTTTTCTAATATTCTGTTGACATGACTTTCAATGATTCCCTGTAATTCTGCTACAGACAAAGTATCTGTATCGTGGGACTCAATTATTGTACTTACCACATGGTCAAATTTCATCGACATCGTACGTAGAATTTTTTCTACCACTTTGCTATTTGGAATATCTTCTCCATATACCCGCATCTGGTTGACAAGATTTATAACACGAGAAAAATGTTTTTCTACTTTTTCTGAATTTGACATTTAGTACCTTTCGTATTCTCTATGCAGCGATTGTAATTTAAACTTCTGAGTCCCTCTACTCCTTTATGTGACAACTTCAATATGTCCCACGCGTCTTTAGCATTTTTGGCATTTGCTATTTTGTCAAATATTGAGCAATCAATTCCTTGATGAATTTGTGAAAGTGCCAACTGGTCCCTTCTACGAGCGACTTATTCAACTCCTTGTTGTAAACCGGGATCCACAAAGCTCCAAACATTTTAAGCTTTTAGATGTTTTGTCTTAAACAATTTCTAGTAACTGAAATCTAACTCTCCGTTAATTTTTGACCGACCCAGACAAAATTGTAATTTGTCATATCTCTCAAAAAATACTCACAATAATTTTTGACACCATGAGAACTCTTTTGTTCCTCACACACTCAAAAATATTTTTAACACTCACACTAACAGAACCTAACCTGCTATGTTACTAATTGGATATCAAATAGGACTTAGAATTAAAATAAAACTAACACAGTAAAAGAAGAGAGGAAGAGATATCTTTTACTAACTCACAATTTAGTAAACTTTGATATTTTACTACACAGGGCCGGTCCTTTGAGTTTGGGTGCCTTGGGCGAATCAAAAGAGTGGTGCCCCTATAAGTTTTTTTAATAATAAATACATAAGGTTAAAAGAAATAATTGGATAAAAACACACATTTTCATTTGACATTGTGCAAAAAGAATACATGTGTGGATCTTTGAATCAATATTTATACTACATCAAAACATAAACCACCATAAAGATAGTTCTTCCTCTTCTTCTTCTTCTTCTTCTTCTTCTTCTTCTTCTTCTTCTTCTTCTTCTTCTTCTTCTTCTTCTTCTTCTTCTTCTTCTTCTTCTTCTTCTTCTTCTTCTTGATCCGACCTTTTTTCCTATGAAATAGTCTGAAAGAACGAGGATTTTTCGCGTATTATTCTAATCCTCCAAAATTTAATTGAATCTTCTCGAAAGAACGATGATACAGAACTCACAAGAAAAATTATCTCTGATGTGATATTGTAATCCAATATTTTTTTCTTCGTATTCTTCAACTCTCTCATAAAACCTTTATAAAATTCAGTGATATTAAAATTAATACTGTTGGATAATTCAATTGATAGTCACAAAATTCATAAAACATTTATAAAATTCACCTTTATAAAATTCAATTAATATTATAATTAATACCGTTGGATAATTCAATTGATAGTTTCAAAATTCAATTGATATAAAATTAATACGGTTGAAAATATATTTAATAACTTTGATAGTCATAAAATTTGAATGAATCAAATTAACCTATAAAAAATTCACTTAATTGCCCTAAAAAATTTAATAAAATATTTTCAAAATTTATTAATACATCTTATTCCAAATTTGACACGGTTAGATTTCTAACCTAACAAATAACATTATTAATAATATAAAATATTTTCTATATCATTATTTTAATATTATTGCCTCAATTAAATTTTTTAGTTGCTAAAATTATGAATATATTAATTGATTTTATTTTAGGGGAATTAATTAATTAATTTTAATCTATATTTTATTTGTGGAAAATTACATTCTTTTATTAATTTTGACTTTGTAGTGCCCTTATAATTTTTTTAGCGAGTATTTTTTTTTAATATATATAGAGCTAACAAAAATTTTTTGGTGCCCCTAAATTTATGGGGCCTTGGGCTCCCGCCCCGCGAGCCCGTGCTTAGGGCCACCTCTGTTACTACATCATTGATTGAGATATATTTTTAGGAATAAAATTTGTACTAAACTTATTAACTAAAAAACTTAATTCTTACCAGCTAAGTAAATAAATGAATCATATCTTATCACTTAACCAAGTGGCTAAGAATTAGTGATTAAGAAAACTAAAAAAATAGTTAAGTAATAACTTTCTAGTAACTACTTCAAAAAAATTAGAATCCTCTTGATTTAATTATTTACCATGTCAGCATTAATAAGTTGAGTTGGAATGTAAAGTCTATTGTAACGACGAAACTAGAATCCTTTTGATTTAATTATAACGTTTACCATGTCAGCTTTAATAAGTTGAGTTCAAATGTAAGAACTATCGTAACGATGATGCTCTAATAAATCGTAAAATTAATTTTTATAACTAGAAGTGTTTTTATGTCTGAAAATTTTTGGATTTTTATAATTAAAGTTTTCAACAAAAGGATAAACATAACAATATCAATTTCAACTCAAAAGAGTGAAGCCTGTATCTGATTGTAGAAAAATTCAGGATTTAATTCTAAACACAGCAAAAATTCTTTTTAATTAATTTGGAAAAATGTTACTTTCAAAAGGTGATTTTAAGATTATTAACAGACATGCGAAAGCGGGCGTTTACACGCGTAAAATCCGGTATCGGTCATGCAAAAGTGGAGAGTACCTTTAAATTAATTTTTCTACTAAAAGCAACATTTTAAGTAAAATGTGATTATTTTCCCAAATAAGATTTTGGAATTGTGACGTTACTCGTATAAGAAAAAGCGGGCGGTGTCTTTTATTTAACCATTTTGAAGGAGAAAATATTTTCTCGTTATAAATTATAGGATACGACTTTGTGAGTATCAACGGTTGATGAGAGTTGCATTCCGATCTCTCGTCATTATTAATTTTTTAAAACTTAGTTAATTTCCATTCCGCGAACAAACCTATTTGCATCGCCTTAGATAGACATCGTAGTAGTAGAGAACAGTAGTTGTCAATTGATATTTGTGAGATCGATAATCTTTTATACTAAATGTGATAAAGCTGTGCATTTGTGGATCTATCCCTATGCAAAACTTCATTTTCCAATTCTGTATTCGAATTTCCAATTACAAGAAAAGGTTAACAATACAAACAATAAGGAACACACTTAGTGGCAGCTGAATGACTTTGTTACTTTTAAGAGTGTGTTTGGATAGAGCATTTTAATGAGGGAAAATAATTTTTTTGAGGGAATTGAAAATGATTTGACCAAAATCCATTGTTTGGATGAAAAATATGGAGAATTGTTAAAATGATGTAAATTTATGAAGTATTTTAATCAAGTTAAACTTAAAGAACTTCAAATGACACCAAAAAGTAAAGAATTTGAAATTGCTCCATAACTTGAGTGTTAAATTGTCTATTATAAATTTTTCTAAATTTGCAAAATGGTCAAATATTTTATTAAAAAAATATAAATTTATCCCAAAATTGCAAATAAGTCCCTAATAATTTTCTAAATTTACAAAAAATGGTCCCTTAAAATTTTCAAAAATTGCAAACCAGTCCTTATTTTTTATATTTCAAACTTGACCCAAAAGTTTTAAAATTGATGAAAATGACCAAAAAAATTTAACAATGAATCATTTTAATACTTCATCCAAACAAAAGAATTTAAAATTGAATGAATTTCAATTGAATCATTTAAATTATTTAGAATTTTAAATTCCTTAAAAATTCTTAATTACCTCATCTAAACACACTCTCAGTGGCAGATACATGTATATATATTTGGGGATCAAGCCCCCTAAAAAAAAATTGAATTTTGATTTAATACTATTATTAAATATTTTTGTCAGCCCCCATAATATTAATTATATCTAATAACTCACACTTATATTTACATACCACAAATTATTCACTTAGTCTCAATCTCTTTCTAATTCATATATATTCTTCATTATTTTTCTCAATATTTAAAGCTTAAATATTTTTATTTGAAGTTCACGTTGATTCTTTTTTTATTCACTGACATTTAATAATTAGCTATTAATACATTTACTTACAACTAATATTTATCATTAAAAAATATTTAAATAACTCACAACTAATAATACTTAGAGATGTCGTTTTTTACTTTAATCAATTTGAATTTTGTCTCATATTTATCTTAAACAATTTACAAATTTTTAAAAAATGTATTTTTTGTTTATCATTTTTATTTAAAAATATATTAAATATTTAATTAATTTTGATATCATACTAAATTAAAATATTACACTTATTTTTTGCCCCCACAAATAAAATTTTCTGGATTCGCCACTGCACACTCTTAGTATTCATCTATACCTATCTATAAAGAGAATACATAGTTTTGGACTGGCCTATTTTTTTCCCCAAAATACCCTTTATTCTCATTTTAATTAATTTTAAATAAAACACAATATAATTAAAAAAAATTGTGTCGTTGTAACTTCCATTCTCAGTACAAGTTACAACTTCATGGGAGTTTCATAACTTCTATTGTTGCACTATAAATCCTATCCATTGATAAATTTTCCATCATTATTATTCCTTCTCAATTTTACATAGATTTTTCTTTTGGGTCTATTAATGCACCACAAAGAATTGGTCCATTAATACATTCTCAATTTACAAATTCAATATGTTAGCAGTGGCCGCAAAACCATTATCTGGTGCAAGTTTTATCTCTTGATTTCAATTTTTGAGGACTAATCAATTTGCATCTTTGTTTCTATTTTTCTCTACTATACATAAATTTATTTCTTTAATTTATATATAATTATATTTATTTTTTTATTTTTTTATTTTGAAAGATGAACCCAAATACAAAGAATTCATCACACTCATAGAGAATCTCTAAAAGTGCCTCTTACGTTTATATATATATATATATATATATATATATATATATATATATATATATATATATATATATATATATATATATATATATATTGTTTTTGTTAGTTTTTTGTATTTTAAATTCATATTCTATTTAATTTTATTCAGATTGTAAATGTTGTTGTGAACAATTGGCTCCAAATCTATTTATTTTGGGATAATATTTTTGTACATGTTGCAATATTGATTCCTATTTTTAGAATGACAAAACATTTCATTAAAAGAGAGAGCAAGAGTTGGGAGAGAAAGTCTCGAGAAAAAAAGATAACGTAGTGTTCAAGAATTTTCACAATTATGTTAATTCTTTTTTCATACAATGTAATACTTAGATATATGATACGTGTCTACACGTAGATGAAATATGTAGCCACTTTTTTATTGGCCCTGTTACAATGTCACATATTTTTTGATATTAGAGAGAAATGATTATCTCTTCCACGAGAGATACTGAACAACCAAAACAGATATAAAATTTAAATTTATTTAAAAATTAATTTTATTTTTAATTGACAACATGAAGGTGATTGTGATAATAGATGAGAGAGACAATTTTATAGACCGTACATAGTTATAAAACAGTTATACAATGAAAATTATTCCATAGTTGGTTACTTGATAAGTGCATGTGTGTATGAGTTTCTCCTCCCCTTGCTTTCCTTTCTTTAATTGCCAATGTAATTTTTAAGTAAATATAGTATTTGGTAAGATAATTTTAGAAAAAAAATAGGTCAGCCTAAATATCTCTACCTCTTTATATATAGTTAAATATTTTTAGCACAAAATTTATTTAATAATTTTAAACTAAGATCAAAATAAAATAAAAAATAGATTTGTATTTTGATGTTGTGCACATAAAAAAGCAGAACAGACTGTCACACGAGGGAGAGAGAGAGATGGGAGAGGGAGAGAGAGGAAGAGGGAGAGGGGGAGAGGGAAGGGGAGAGAGAGATAAAGAGAGGGGAGGGAGAGAGGAAAGGAGAGAGATTGCATACCACAAATTTTACCCAAAAAATTTCATTTACATTTTGACACTGTGTGCATTAAAAAAGCGGATAAACGGGTACGAGAGTGTCTGTTTAGACGCTAGTAGAATACATAAAAAGAAAGTGTGTAACATTTTAACTACCTATCTTAATGGAGGTGACTGTAATTTGTCATAATACTTTCAATAAAAAATTTCATATTCTTCAACACTATTTTTGTCATATAAAAAATATTTGTGTTTTCTTGTTAAAAAAAAAAAATTTGTGTTTCTCTCTTCTCATTTTCCATACATACAAACAAAGGAAGAGAGAGAGACAAGTCACTTATTTCACTTCAACCTCATCCACACAATAAACAACATTTCTCATTTTGTTGAATCGCATGGAAAACGTTCCAGAATCTTCATCGAAGGGGACCAAACGCCGGCGAGCTGAGAGTTCCGATGCCGGAAACACCTCATCATCACTCGGTACACAATCCTCTCCTATCATACACCTCTATTTCTCTTTAATTATAGCTTATATTAATCTCTATTGCATTGATTTTGCAGAGAACGATCTTACATTCACTGATACGCTTATTGCGCTTCGAATCATGCGAGCTCAATTTCCCCAAATTCTCAATGTAACATTTAATTATCTCATTTCTTACTCATTGATAGCTGTGTATTTTTGACTAATTAATTAATCATGATTTAGTTTTGATTATTGATGCTAATTTCTAGGTTTCGGTTGAACCGTTTATATTGAAGTCTCAATTGTATAGCAGTGTGAAGGACAGAACACAAGTGGATAGGGAATTAGAGGTCTGTACTTATTTAAGCTCTTCAATTATGATTGATTAGTTAATGCGGTAATTTGTATTAAGATATATTTGTTTATTTTTTGCAGTCTCTTCGGAGGGATAAAGTGCTTCGCCTTTTTAAATTAAATACTGGACAAGATGATCATGCTGTAATGTTTTTGGATGATTACTTAAAACAGGTTGATTTAATAGTATATACTAACTCTGTATATAGTAATTTGAAATATGGTTTATATTTAAGGAATTTTTTTTTCCTAGAGGTAGTACTAGTAAAAATCCGGGCAGGCGCACGGGTCAATTATTCTGTAACGGCAAACACTGCATTTATATATAACTGCTCATTTGATGTAGTATAATCAACTTAAATTAAGCTTTTGTATGAACTAATGTCAATTGTACTCTAAAAGCAATGTACAATTAGGAGAGATTACGAGGTTAATGGTTTATCTTTTGAATCAAATACATGAAAAGGGTTTATATGATATTAATTGATCCATGTTGCTAACATTGCCTATTTGAAAAATGTTTGGTCATATGGTGTTATGTATTTTGTATACATACATGTGGTCAGTCACAAGAATGTGAGTGGTCTTAGATTTTTATATTAGGTCTAACTCATTATTACAAAATCAGCTTGTAAGGTGAGAATTGCACCCACTTGTACACATATTGTTAGGTCGTCTCTCATCCAATGTGAGACTCTTAACACATGCCTCTCACGCTCAGGTCTGGACATCTAGAGCGTGACTCGAGTTCCCTGATAGAAGAAACCTATAAGAGGTAGCCCAACGAATCTTAGATAAATTTTGATACCAACTGCCCTCATTTTGGATATTTTATTCCATTATAGTTTGAGAGTTTGAGGGCTACCCATGGGGCTTCATATTGGATATTTTACTTCATTTTCTTTCCTTGGTCATTTTAGTATGATCGATTTTAGTTTTGAAGGATTATTCATGAACCATCATGTTTATATTTTCTAATTGTTTATGCATAGATAGATCGTGTTTTTAAAAGAATGGAAGGAAAGACAGGAGCAGGATTTGAAGTTTTTGAGTGGTTCAAAACTCATGTCCTAGATTCAAAGCTGGAAACTGGCATTGAACATCAGGAGCTTGTGAGTAAGATATGCAAACTAAGCATATATTGTTTAATCATTTCCGCTTCTGCTCATTTAACTGTCGACTCATCAGAAATCTTTGTAATCTTGCAAATGTCTGACTTTGGGAGAATGCATACACACAATAAAAAAATATGGCATGTCTACATATATATAGACATATTAAATTCTTACTTTGATTTCAAATCATGTAGGCTGGTCAGACATATGTTTCACAGGATATTTACTAAATGAGTTTTAATGCTGATTGTTGTTCATTTGGATGCAGTGCTCACTTTTGTCACTTGGGGGAAAGGTGAAGGACAATCACATCTCCCTTCTAATTAATGCTGGCGTCCTTGTAAGTGAAATGGGTTGCAGCATTATTCATTTTGTTTGTATTCAAACACTTTTTTTTGAAACTTTCACAACTTCGCATGGAGTTTTTAGATCATATACAAGCCTTTTCAATTTCACTTCCTTTAAATGGTTAAGTAAACTTCATATATTTTTTAACCAACATTTGTGGGCTTTTTCTACATGAAATTATTGATTTATTTAGACATCATTGGAAATCCTTCAAGTGCTCTATTTTGGTCACCATTAACATTGAACTTTGTTAGCTTCATCGAGAATCTTAGCGCCTCTCTCTATCTTATTTCATGCTTCTAAGTCCTACAAGACGATACAAACTTTCCCTTATTATAGAATCCTGCTTATGTTGATTATTTGCCTCTTTAATTTACAACTCCTAGGAATCTTTATCAACACAAGTTTCCCTATTACTTTAACACAGTTTATGTGATTCTTCTGTAGTTTTATTTTATATTGATTATCTCCTCCTTTTTCGTTTCATCCACAATATGTGTATGAATACGTGTTCTTTTTCGTTAATTCCGGTGCATACTTTTCAGACCAGGCAACTTATTGATCCAAACATGTATTGGATAGCAATTCCAAATATTGGCTCACTTCTTAAGGGTCTTGTTCAGGTATGAATATTTGATGTCTACCATGTCTTTATGTTTGGATGCTTGCTATATAGTTCAATCTATATTATTCATGGTCATTGTATAACTTGATAAAAAAGACTAAACACTAACTTATACTTATAGCCATACAAGACTTCTAATCCTAAATAAATAGGGAAAGCAAGAAATAAATCATAATAATAACTAAGTAATATGCTAACTAATCTTGGGAGATAATCTAAAATACTCTAATAGAAACCAGTTCTAGGAGATAGAATCAATCCAATGATATTATTTGTATATTATAAGATATTTTCTAACCTTCCAATATAGAGTAAATTGATAATGTAAGAGAGAAATAGTGCAAGTCTCCAACCCACTCCCACTCCCACAAGCCCCCATCCCTCCCTCCTCTCTCCTTCAGCCTCCGCTGTCTTTGTCAAACCCTCTCTATCATTTTTTCATTTTTGGTTTCCAAGCTGCTCCCTCTGAAGCATATGGACAACTACATTGGGCAGTTCCTTGACTGAATACAAGAGCGCCACTCCCCACGACGCCCATCTGAACTTCAACTTTCGGTGTGTGGCACCTCTAGATTCATTGCCGGAATTCCGCCACCAATAATCCCACATATTTCTGGTTTGTTTCGGTTGATGCTTCCATTAAAGACAGGTTGATCCACGAGTTTCGAGGCCAATGATCGGCAAGGGTCAGGGAGGTGTGTGTCAACATTGGCTATCAGAAGATCCTTCTCAACAAATATGATTGTGTTTTCTATCTATCATTGTTTTTAGTTTTTGCTTTAATGCAGAATTAGAAAATGAAACTAGATCTCATTTTTTTTAATATTTTGGATCACAATGAGTTCGATTTCAAATCACATTTAGAACCAAGTTTTTGTGACATCTTTCATGGAAGATAAAATGTGATTTTTACTCTAGGCATGCTGAATCAAAGTCATATATACTGCTTTTTTTTCCCTGGTTAAGTTGACCAATCCTGCTCAAATCTTTTCGAGAGATTGCAAGAGGTTGTGGCAGTAGAGGGAGTTTGCAGCGTTTCAGGCAGAGGGTGAGGGTAGCCTGGGAGATGGGTGGGGTGGGTGGTGGTAGAAAAGAGATGGGGGAGACCAGAGGAGGTGGCGCCGGTGAAGGTAGAGTGTGGTAGGAGGAAGCATTTTTTGCCCCTCTCGTGTGTCAAATTTTTATGCATCACTTGTAGGTGGTGCATGGTAACCCTCCTATTATTCAAATTTTTATGCATCACTTGTAGGTGGTGCATGGTAACCCTCCTATTATTCATTTGTGTAATATGTTTGATTTTAGTACACGTGCTTCAATTGTTTGTTCAGTACTTGCACATGTTGCTATTTTCTTTTGGGGGCTTTGTACTGGGAAGGAGAAAATCACTAGTGAGAGGCATGGAACTTGATTATATTTGTATTACTTCTTAATTCTGTTAACTAGACCTCAGACATGTCGGAAAGGTGAGTACCCTTGAAATTTAATGCCAGTCTCATGTTTGGATCAGTTTATTTTTGAAAAGCAATTATTCTTTTTGCGAGTTTAACTTGAGAGAGCTTTTGAAAATAAAGAGTGACTATTTTTTCAAAATTAATCTGAAACAAGCATTAAAGTCATACAAATTTCAAGCTCACATGGCCGTAAATATTACGTGAGTTATCAACTGATTGACTCATCATATAGATTACATCCTAATTCTAGTCACTATTAGGTTGAGCTTGAATTGTTAATCACCACTACACATGTGGGCAAATAGAAGTCTATTGCCGGTAATATTTGAAGTAGGAGTATGATTTGGGCAGTCATTACACTTTCAGATTTGTACTTAGTCAGAATGAGAGAGGCCACAGTTATTTTTTTTTTTTCCTTTAAATTGTATAACTTGTGTAATTTGATCTTTAGGTAATATATTTATCATAATGAATTTGTTTTAACTTTGTTGTTCAGGGAAGGAAGGAAATTATTTCCCTTCTCAGCCGACGTCAATATAAGGAGATGATGTTGGCTGTTTTAGAAAAGAAGCGTCTTCGAATGTCCCCACTCGATATGAGATTTCATCTTCGTGATTTGATTGGTTCCGGTCATCTCAGAAGTGACCAGACTCCAGTTGGTATAGTTATCAGAGTATCCAAAGATTAGAGGTCCAGAAAGTCATAGGTTTACTTGCATCCATGAATTGATTTGTCTGCTGCTTTTTACTCTTAATTTGTTTAAGAGTCTTAGTGGCTTATGCTTTGGACAAATAATTGTTATTTTTTATTAATAAATGGATATATAATTGGTATATTACTTCAAATGGCTTTCTAACACGTGAGAGAACTATTTAGAAGAAATATTATATTTTTTCCTTCGAATGGTTAAGAAAAAAGTTTAAGATTCAGCAACTACTTTCAACATCTGTTGACATGGACCAAATGAAGCTAATGTAAGTCTCCTTTCTCAAAGTGCAGTTATATAATTCAATTTCTAGAAACCTTCATGGTTTACCAAAAGGTTTACATTTATCTGTTTTCGAGGTTAAACTTGTTAGAGATATATGCGGAAAATGCATATGAAGAAGTAAAGAAGCAAAACCCGCCCAAGGGACTAACAGAGTTAGTCTTCTGTTAGCTGTTAGGAGGTTAGAAGCTGTTAGAGGTCTGTCTCTAACAGAGTTCTGTTATCTCTCTTACTGCAATGTATATAGATATCAAAATGTTGCAAATTGTATCAGTTAGAGAATTGAGATACTCTTTCACTCTCAGGGAAAACAATTGTAAACTCTTATTGAATATTCAATGCAAATTCAACTTTATCATGGTATCATTCACTGGTTCCGTTCATCTACGCTTCCTTAAACCCTAATCTCGGATCCCTTTTGTTGCTCTTCATCCCCGCAAAGCAACCCTAATCTTCACTGGTTCAAGGTGCAGCAATGGCGTCCATTGAAAATCAAGCTTCAATTGGCCAATCACAAACGCAATCTCACCAAATTCCATCAATCTTCGCGTCTTCAAATTTGAATTCGCACAATGCGTTTGGACCAATGATTTCGATCAAACTACAAGAAAACAACTATTTGCTATGGAATCAACAAGTTGAAGGAGTAATCTTGAAGCAAAAGATGCATCGAATCGTAGTTAATCCACAAATTCCTCAGAAATTCAAGACGGATCAAGATCGTATGACAGGTTACTTTCTCTGAAGAATATGAATCTTGGTTGGTCCAAGATCAAGCTGTGTTCATCCGGTTGCTTTCCACCATCTGTGAATCCGTTCTACCTCGAGTCCTCTCATACAAACATGCATTTGAAGTTTGAGACATGATCCACAAATTCTTCAATGCTCAGCTAAAAGCTAGGGTTCGTCAACTAATAATCGTTCAACATGCCAACTATGTGGCAAATACGAGCATCCAGTCACTAATTGTTGGCATAGGTTTGATGAAACCTTTATGCCACACAACTCTTCAAGCTTCACTGGTGTTGTGAATGAATCTGCTGCAACACAGGGGCAAGCTCAAGGTTCCAACCAAAACACTCAGGCTATGGCAATGATGGCAACTGCTAATCCACAATTAGCTTACACTCAAGAATACTCACTGCCAGCTGAATTGGAGTCACATACATGGTTTGCTGATTCAGGTGCTTCTCACCATCTCACACCTTATGATTCCTTTTTACACAATTCAAAAAGTTATGTAGGTTCTACCAAAGTATATGTTGGCAGTAGTCATACTATTACCATAAAATCCATAGGTTCAGCCCGTTTTCATTCTAAGATTGTACCTCATAAACTATTATTGTTGTCTAATGTATTACATGTTCCCACAATCACAAGAAACTTGTTGTATGTCTCTAAATTCTCTAGGGATAACAATGTCATATTTGAGTTTTTGGCTGATAAATGTTGTGTTAAATCTCAAGA
The DNA here is from genome assembly GCF_029867415.1 of Vicia villosa. Classification (NCBI taxonomy): domain Eukaryota; kingdom Viridiplantae; phylum Streptophyta; class Magnoliopsida; order Fabales; family Fabaceae; genus Vicia; species Vicia villosa. The sequence goes on from NC_081180.1 coordinate 149,144,640, forward strand.
TTCTAAACAAATTCTATTTGAGGGATACCTTGATGATAGTGGTTTATACGGCTTTCCCAAGCTACCGTTGGATGCCAAGATCAAAATGCATGAATAACAGCCTATGTATTCCCATTGGTATACAAAGCTTCTCTATTTCTAATTCTACTACAATTAAGCCTAGTAACGTTCTTTCTAGTTTCTTGTGGCATAATCAATCGTCTTGGTCATGCCAATCTTAATTCTGTTAGACAAATATTGAAATTGTATAATATAGCTACTCCAAATAAAGTTGATACTTTTACTTGTAAGTCCTGTAATCTTGGCAAACTCTTAGAATTCATTCTCCATTGTCTACTACGGTTTATTCTAATGCTTTTGATATCATTTATACTGACTTGTGGGGTCCTTCACCCCAACCATCTAGCTCTGTGTTTAGATGTTATGTGGCCTTTGTAGACGGTTCCACAAGGTAGACATGACTATACTTTCTAAAGACAAAATCTGAAACACTTCAAGCTTTCAAATTGTTTCACTTATTTGTCAAGACACAATTCCACACTACAATCAAGTCAGTCCAGTCTGACTTTGGAGGTGAGTACACACCTTTCACAAACTACATAGTTGAGTAAGGCATAAATTATAAACTACTTTTCCCCCACACATCCCATCAAAATGGGAATGTGGAGAGAAAACACAAGCATATAGTAGAAATGAGATTTGCGCTGTTAGCTAATGCATCTATCCCTATCACCTTTTGGGACCATAGTTTTGCTACATGTGTTCACATAATAAATAGACTCCCCTATCCCAATTCACCACAGTTCAACTTACCCTTTCATGCTCTAAATGGGAAAGAACCTGATTACAAGTCTTTAAAGGTCTTTGGGTGTTGTGTTTTCCCTTACTAAGACCTTACAACAAACACAAGATTCAATTTTGAAGCCAACAATGTGTCTATCTTGGTATCTCTCCTCAACATACGGGTTTCAAATGCTTAAGAAAAGAGGGTAGAATATGTATCTCTCTTGAACATGACTTTCCTTTCTCAACTATGTTCCTTAGTAAGTCTGAATCCAACTGTACCAAAATGTCCAAAACTGCACTAGGTTCAACACACACCTTACACTCACATATGTTATATCTAATAGTGGTGTGTCACCTGCTAACACTCAAACAAGGCCAATACCTATGGTTGAATCTCCCAAAAGAAGTGTTTCCATTCCTTTAAATACTATGCCAACTCAGTCTGCCTCAAAAAATCTGCATAGTTAGTCTGCTCCAGTTGTACTATCACAGATTGGTCAAATACCTATGTTGAACCTGACCCTGTTCCCCTGTAAAATATCACTGGTCCAACAAGTTACCTTGAGGGTACTGCACAAAATAACAACAACCATACACTTGACCCTGCTTCCTTACACAACAGCACTGGTTCAGGCAGCTACCCTACGGGTACTGAACAAAATAACAAGGATGCTACCCCTGACCATAGGTCTGGTTCCTCTAATTATCTAGAGAATAATGAAACACTTCAGTCCCTTGTTTCTAATATCAATTGAAGCCTATCTTCACACCAACCCAATGAATTAAATCAACTTCTTATTCAAACTAACAGTCGAAGCACCTCATATACTCAGTCTAACTTACAAACTTATCCAATTTTTATTGAGTCTGACATGTCTATGTCTCCTTCCGTTGGTGTAAGTAGACTTGAACCAGTTATGCCTCTCTTACATAATGATCATTCCATGTTGACTAGGGCCAAAACAGGGAAATCAAAACCCAAGGTATTTGTAGCTCATACTGAAACTGAACCAACAATAGTTAAACAAGCTTTGTCTAAACCAGAATGGGTCAAAGCAATGGAGGCATAAATTGATGCTTTGAAAGCAAATGAAACTTGGACATTAACCACTTTACCTCCACACAGGAAAGCTGTAGGTTGTAAATGACTATTCAAGATAAAAGAAAATCCAGATGGGAGTGTTCAAAAATATAAATCCAGGTTGGTTGCAAAGGGCTAGGAACCAGGGTCTAACTTTGCTGAGATATTCTCACCCGTGGTCAAGCCAACAACAATTAGACTAATACTTACACTTGCCATAACCTACAAATGGGAAATTCAACAGTTAGATGTGAACAATACCTTTCTAAATGGGATACTTCAGGAAGATATCTATATGACTCAACCCCCTGGATTTGTTCATCCTAAGAAGACTCTTGTGTGCAAACTTCAAAAAGCTCTATATGGCCTTAAACAGGCGCCACGAGCACGATATGAAAAGCTAACTCAATCTCTTATTCAATTTGGATTCAGTCACTCTAAGTGTGATCATTCACTCTTTGTATACTCCAACCAAGGTGTTTCTTTATATGTACTTATATATGTGGATGATGATATTTTGATTACAGATTCTAGTCCCACACTCATCCACAGTCTAATTGAAAAACTAAAAAACTTTGCTCTGAAGAAACTTGGCAGACCCTTATATTTCTTAGGTATAAAAGTCAAAACTCAGAGCAATGACTCATTGCTACTTACACAAGCTAAATACATAAAGGATCTATTGGCCAAGACAAAAATGGAAAATGCTAATGGGGTTCCTACACCCATGCTTAGCACATGTAAGCTAAGCAAACATGGTTCCCCAGCCTTTTCTGATCTGCATCTATACAGGTCGATTGTTGATGCCTTACAGTATGTAACCTTAACAAGACCTGACATTACTTTTAGTGTTAACAAAGCATGTCAGTTCACGGCCTCCCCGTTGAACACTCATTGGTATGCAGTTAGAAGGATTCTTAGATATCCGAGTGGTACATTACATTATGGTTTACTGTTGTCTCCTTCGATTTCTGCTCAAGTTTTCTCTCATGGCCTACAATGATTCCGACTAGGCAAGTGACCCAGATGATCGCAAATCCACTTATGGTACATGTATATTTTTGGGTCCAAATTTAACTTCTCGGAGTTCTAAGAAACAATCCTTGATTGCTTGATCCTGCACTGAGGCCGAATATCGTGCCCTTGCTCACTCTACCTTAGAACTTTTGTGGTTGGAATCTTTATTGTTTGAGCTTGGTGTTTCTTTCTATACACCAACTCTGCTCTGTGACAATTTAAGCGCAGTGCTAGTGTCTCATAATCCTATGTTACACGCTAGGACTAAACATATAGAATTAGATATACATTTTGTAAGGGAAATGGTTGTAGCCAAGAAACTTCAGATTCAACTTGTTCCGCCTGCAGCTTAGATTGCTGATACCTTAACAAAGCCACTTGGGTCTGCAGTGTTTCAGGACCTGCATTCCAAACTTAAAAGTGCATTGTGAAACACACTCCCCTTGAGCTTGATGAGGGATGTTAGAGATATATGTGAAAAATGCATATGAAGAAGAAAAGAAGTAAAAGCCTGCTCAAGGCACTAACATAGTTAGTCTTCTGTTACCTGTTAGGAGTCTATTAGGTGGTTAGAAGCTATTAGAGGCTTGTCTCTAATAGAGTTTTGTTATCTCTCTTACTGCAATGCATATAAATATCGAAATGCGGCAGATTGTATCAGTTAGGGAATTGAGATAGTCTTTCACTCTCAATGAAAACAATTGTAAACTCTCTCAATGAATAATCAATACAAATTTAACTTTAACACAACTTAATTGTAGCAATCTTCTGACCAGAATCCATGCTTTCACAACGTTTACAACAAACGAGGAGTACTTACATTATTTTTTTCAATCAAGCAATGATATATTAATTCAAAAACAGCCGTGTTAGGTGGTTATAAGCTATTAGAGGTTTGTCTCTAATAGAGTTTTGTTATCTCTCTTACTGCAATGCGTATAAATATCGAAACACCGCAGATTATATCAATTAGAGAATTAAGATACTCTTTCACTCTCGGTGAAAACAACTGTAAACTCTCTCAATGAATTATTTAATGCAAATTTAACTTTATCAAAACTGCAATCGTCTAACTAGAATCCATGCTTTCATAAAGTATATAACAAATGAGGAATATTTACATTTTTTTTGAATCAAGAAATGATATATTAATTCAGAAACAGCTATCGACAACGTGATAAAAAAATATCCAACCCTCAAAATGGAGAAAAAAAAGAAACCAAAAAGGCTAAATTAGACTAACATGAAAGGAGCAATTTACTCTATAAACTTAAGGTTAGTCTATCCTCTTCTATAAACTATAGTATTGATAATTATTTACCTTATTTTCAAAACACGCATCATTTTTATAATTTCAAATGGCATAGACAGTTTCAGCTACAACACTTTCAAAAGTTGACCGTTGCGCTAGTTTGAAATTCTGATCACTTCAATTCCTCTTCCCACTTAATATACACAATTATATTTCAAAAGTTGAAAAATTTAGTAAATGGTACATTTTGAAGACCAATTCACTTAAATTATGTGCAAAATTTTGACCAAGGAAAGAAATATTTGCAGCAATATACGATATTTTATTTAAATATTGAATTAGAAAAATGTAAGATTAATAGTTGTTTTTGGTGGAGAAAGAAATATTTGCAACAATATTTGATATTTTATTAAGAAATTGAATCAGAATAATATAAGATGAATACTTATCATTATTTTAAAAATAAATACGCTGAATAAATATTTGTCCTTAATAAATATTAAAAAAATATAGGATACATATTTATCATTGATATAAATAAAATACATTTTAATTATTTGCTATTCAATAATATAACAAGAAATCGGGGACATATTTGTTTTTCAAAATAAATGAACAAATAAAGAAAATATGTGTTTTTGATATATATATATATATATATATATATATATATATATATATATATATATATATATATATATATATATATATATATATATATATATATATATATATATATATATAATTGTAATAATATGTTACTTATTTTTAAATGTATATTTATTTACTTAAATGTATTTTATATTTTCCATTTTCTAATGCTTAATATAATAATATTTATAACAAACTCGTGTAATTGTAAGAGTGTTTGATTAGTGACACTTTTTCTTTTTATTTTTAAATAAGAAAATTTTGTATATGTCAATGAGAAATTTATTTAGACTAATTATTATTTGATTCATATAAATTTTGTTGTGGGGGAGAAATTAAATCTTATATCAGAGTAAATTAATGATATTTTTGTATATTATATAAATTAATTCATCAAACATAAAAACAAAGACAACTAAATAATAACAAAGGATAGTTTTTACAAATTCTTTTATAAAAGTATATTCAATTCCAAAAGGGTTGGATAGTGGGCAGTTCGAGGTCAAACTCAACCCATTCCCAATCAAAACGTATATTTTAAAAATTTGAAAAACAACCATTTTTATTTGAGTTCAAAAAGTGTTGAATTTCTTTTTCGTCTCATAATAAACTAAATAGTTATAAAAACAAATATACATAACAAAATGCAGTGAACAACATGATAACAAAGAGAGAGGAGAGAGATCCAATAAATTTTTGTGCTAAATGATTTTAAAGGATAAAATAATTTAAAGAATGGTAAATAAGATAAAAGTATTGTACGTGAAAATAAAAATAGGGTATTGTAAAGACAATTTCTAGATTTTCATTCTTATAGCCAATTTATAGAATTGAGAATTTGAGAAAATATGGTTAGAAAACATATAATGAATTCTATTTTGCATTAGAGTTTAGTGTGAATGGGTTATATTTTTCATGCACATTGTGTTTGTCATTGATACGAAATTGTTCTACTAGGGTTAAGGTGAGATTTGTGTGAATCATAATTTTGTTGTTTCTTTATTAGTTTTGTGCCATTGATGTTAACTTCAAATTCTAATTAGTGGTTGCATATGAAATGTTGAGTTTTTGTGCAGTTATAGGGAAGCATGAGTAATGAGGATTAGTATCTAGAATTTGAATGTTGGGTACATGCTTTTAATGTTGGGTACATGCTTGCTTTCTCATGTTGGATCTTAGTCCTTAGGAAATGGTCGTAGTATAGGTTTATGGCGAAATTTATGAATAATAAATTTGTTATTATTTTATGAAGTTAAAGGTAGTGCACTGACAGTGTAAAATAATTTTACATTATCATTTCAAATGAGATTCATCAATCATCCAATTGATTTAAATATGTCTTTAAATATTGTCCCTTATCTTTTATACTAATCACATATATTTGTGTCTTGATTTTCTAATATATCAATTGCAAGTATCTATTCAGTATTTATTTTTCAGAATTGCTATCTTGACATCAATATTAACACCACACCGTATCAATACTATTATACATACTAAACAATAATAATATAATATTAAAATCAGATTTTACATTTTCATATCTCTCTCTCTCTCTCTCTCTCTCTCTCTCTCTCTCTCTCTCTCTCTCTCTCTCTCTCTCTCTCTCTCTCTCTCTCTCTCTCTCTCTCTCTCTCTCTCTCTCCACACACACACATTGTTATCTTCACCTTCTTCCTTTTTTTTCTCCCGCCCTATCACCCATTTTCCAACACTTAATCAACTATTTTCTGCAACTTTTATAATCAACAATGGAGTGAAATTTTATAATCCCTAAGTTTTTTTAAGCCATTATAGTTTTATCCTTGGAATGATATCATTCTTAATATTTGTACTCATATGTGGTATTGTTTATGTTGAAAGATGGATAAAGAATTTTCAAAAAAATTTCTCATGTCAGGGCATTGATTAACCAATGTATACACACCATTAACCGAGTTTGTACACACCAATAACCGATTTTGTTTACTTTTGATTGATGACATATTTTTATTCATGATTTCTTATGAACCATATTATGAAATGTATTGCCCAACTTGTTTCACACCATTAACCAACTATATAATAAAGAATGTTATAAAGTTTTACTCAGGTCTGTGTGTTTATTAACCAATGCATACTCATCATTAACCAAGTTGTTACACATTATTAACCAAATTTGTTAAACATCTAATTAATATACTTTGTGCAGTTTTGGTGTCATACGTCCTGCCACAATTGAAACATAATGGAAAGATCAAACAATTTGGTTTGTGATAGTACTCAAGGGGAAGATGTAGAAGTTGATTATGATAATGGTAATGATGATGATGATGATTCACATTGGATTCATGCTATTGGGATGTGTTTTTCATGTGTAGAGGAAGTTAAAACATATTATAAAGAGTATGCTTTGAAAAAGGGGTTTGGATGGAGGATCACATCATCGAAAAAGGGAGAAGATAAAGAGCTCAACTACCTTATACTTGCATGTTCAAGAGAGGGGTTCAACGTTTCTAAAATTTCATCTACGTTAAAGACACTACCGTGTAGGGCGAAAAATTAGTTTATATTAAATTGAAAGAAGATGGTTTGTGGTACATTACAAGATATGAATATAACCATTCCCATGAGACCAGCCCTACAAAGGCAAGATTGTTCAAGGCTAACAAGAAAATGAACTTACATGTAAGGAGAACAATCCAAATTAATGATGATGTCAGAGTAAGGATTAACAAGACATTCCAATCGCTTGTTAAAGATGCAGAAGGGCATGAAAATATTCCTTTTTGTGAAAAAGACGTGAGGAAGTATGTTAACAAGGAACGACGTGCAATTGGAAAAAAAGGTGATGTGGTAAGGCCTTGATAAGTTATTTTTGTAAAATGACTTTGTGCCTAGATAAGTGGTTGAGATCTATAACAAACATTAAAAAATGTATCTTAAAATTTGAACATAGAAACTGATGCTATAAAGTTATTAAATTTTTATACCTGCAAGATGGCAGATTTAAATGTCTTTGTGCCTTGTTTTTCCCTCTTTCAACATTCATGAAGACTCACATAAACTAGCAACCAAAAAGTTATAAACAACAAGACCCCAATTATATTGATCAAGCGAATTTAAATCATCTAATTATTTAATAAATCCCGTAAATACAATACTTCCTATTTTGGGAAAATAGAAATCGACAAATGCTAGTAATATGTAGGGTATAGCAAAATTAACTAATCTAATTTTATGGACGTAAAGTTCTTTCTCAATATTCAAAATTGTTACCTCAGCCCCTTTAAATAGACCTAAATTTTCACATTGTTGGTCTTCTTTAACTACTAGGGACTCACCAATAGTAGACATCCCAAGAGAAAAACAAACATCAACTGGAGTAAAGGGAACTATCCTATCCCTAACCCTAAACCCCCTGCTGCGTGCATCCCATCGACTTACAAATTCCCATAACATATCACCTAAGATTGAGATGTTATTTGATATATCCAACGCCCACTTGAATGGGGTGCATTTGATTTTGGCACGTTGACCAGGTGTTAACTTCTCGTTGATATTGCTCAACCTAAATGGCATACAACTATGCCTCATTCGTACTATACGTAATGGAAAAATTAGTTAATTTCATTGATAAATAAAATGCAAAAACAAAAATATAATTACTTAGATGTCATACTTACTTTAATTTCGGTTTAATTTTTTGAGGATGCCGTGTTTAAACAGTGTATAACTCAAGCTGATAAATCCTAACCCTTATTCCTACAACAATAGAAAAAATAAATGGTTTACTCAATACCAAACAGAAAATAATGTAGTGAACATATCAAACTCTCTTTCAACAATAATGCTTATGGTTGATTTGCGAACATATCAAACTCTTCTTCAACAATAGAGCCAAAGAATTTTGTGAACATATCAAACTCTCTTTCAAAGTTTCAATTTCTCTCTTTCAACAACAAAAATGTGTATTTTGTGAGAGAAGAAAACGACACCGGAGAAATTGCAAAGAAAGAGAACGACACCGAAGAAATTGAATAACTAACCTTAGAGAGAAGAAAGGGTCGGAACTGGATCGAGAGGGAGAGCATCGATCGAGAGCGTCAGTTTTGGATCTAAGAGAGAGATAGCGTGAGCGGCCGCTTCAACTTTTCCCTTGCTGCAAATTTTCCACTCGGTTTCTCTGTTTCCTGTGAAATGATTGTGTGGTTGGTGGGTAAACCTAAAAGTCAAAACGAAATGACGAAACTACCATTACTAATTTGATGAATTACGAAAATACCAATATATTTATACGACACAATGTAACTTAGGGTGTCAACATATCATTTTTATTTATTTTTATATTAATTTCTCTTAACTATTTTTTATAATGCATCAATATTCTTCTAAGTATAAAATATATCGTGATTTTTCTTACAAAAATAAAAAATTATTCAATTGATTAAGAACAAAACACGTCCTTCGTGTATCATCGTGTTTAAATTATCCATTCCAATAGTTTCTTAAATGTCTGGTGTTTCTAAAAAAATAATAATGTACAAAATCATTTGGATTTGATCCGCCTCGTTAAAACCCTTACCAGGAAAATCCAGTGGGACAAAACCATGGTGAAGGGAAAAAGAGTGTATAACATATTTATTTCTCTCCCTCAGGCATACATTTATATGTGAGACGATATTCTTTGTAGTTAGGGGTGTTCGCAGTGCGGTTTGGGCGATTTTGACGCTAAAAATCATCTGAACCGCAAAAGAAAAAATGTGCGGTTCGGTTTGGTTTGGTTGACTTCTAGAAATAAAACCGAACCAAACCAAACCAAACTAATGCGGTTTGGATTGGTTTGGATTGGTTCGGTTGGTTCGGTTTGTTACAAAAAGTTTATTCAGTCATACATACACATATAGAGGAAAATATAATTTTGTGTTTAATCGTTCATACATTACCATAAAAAGTTTATAATTGTCAAAATAAGTTTATAATTTGATACATAAAAATGTTCTTACAGTTTTATATTAGGTCTAAAGAATGATATACATGAAATTACATTCGTAAATAAATATTATACAAAGAAAACGATAAAATATATTTTGTCAAAATAGAATTTATAAATGAATAATATTTTGTTTTTTGATGATATATAAATTAAAATAAATATCATACGAAGAATATGATAAAATATACACATAATATAAGTTGATTTCTCTAAAAAAATTAAAGAAATATATATTGGTTGGTAAGATTTTGTAACATAATGCAATTTGGTTCGGTTTGCAAAATACAAGAAAATGGCCCAAACACATCCGAACCAAACGCGGTTTTTTGCGGTTTTGGTTTGGTTTGGTTTTGCAGTTTTCTATTGGGCTGGTTCGGTTTTGAACACCCCTATTTGTAGTAGTTGCTTAAAATTTCTTCTTCAAAGTGACTTCATGTAGTGTTAATAGTTATGTAGGATTTGATGAAGTTGTTGCCATGAGTTGTTTCATAGATCTCTAAGAAATAGATGTACCATCACATGTAAACAAATAACATGTTTTTGATCTATCATTGCGAGGATCTGACAAGTAACTTACATCTCTAAGATAACGAAGTATATGTTTGACTCTGTTCCAATGTCTTCGTGTAGGTGAATATGTTTGACCACAAATGATATATCAATACATGTATAATTAGCAAGGTACATTAGGGCTCCAATTGCACTAAAATATGGTACTTCAGGACTAAACAATTTTTCATCATTTTCTTGAGGACTAAAAGGATCTTTCTCTACATCTAATGATATAACAACCATTGGAGTAGACAACAGATGAGATTTGTCCATATAGAAGCGTTTCAACACTTTTCTATATAACCTTCCTGATGTATAAATGTTCCATTGTCCAAATTCTTAAATTGTAAGCCTAGACATAAATTTGTTTTTCTTAGGTCCCTCATCTCAAACTCTTTCTTTAAGCAATTTATAGCCTTTTGAAGCTCTTTAGGAGTTCCAATAATATTTATGTCATCCACATAGGCAACTATTACTACAAATTATTTTCCATATTCTTTTATGAAAATACAAGGGCAAATTGAGTTATTTGTATATTCATCCTTTAGCAAATATTCACTGATGCGATTATACCACATTCGTCCATATTGTTTCAACCCATAGAGAGACTTGTTCAATTTGATGGAGTAGTTTTCTCGAGATCCAAAATTACGTGCCTCTGGTATATTGAACCCTTCAGGGAGTTTCATGTAAATGTCACTATTAAGTGAACCATACAGACAATCTGTTACAACATCCATCATGTGCAAATTAAGCCCTTCACGTGCTACAAGACTTATTAAATATTGAAAAGTGCTTGCATCTATTACAAGTGAATATTTATCATCGAAATTAATTTCGGGTCTTTGCAAAAATCATTGAATGATAAGTCGATCTTTGTATCTCATAATTTCATTATTTTCGTTTTGTTTTCGCACAAAATTCCATTTGTATCCAACTGGCTTCACACCTTGAGGTGTTTGAACTACAGGTGCAAACACTTGTCTCTTGTGAAGTAAGTTTAATTCTGCTTGAGTTGCATATTTACAATCCTTACTTAGTGTACAAACTTTAATAAACGTTGATTCATGATCCTCTTTGTCATTTATCACATTTAGCGCTATATTGTATGAAAATATCATCAATGTCGACTTCGACTCTGTTTGGTAAAAATAACGGCTGGGTGATAAGCTAGCTGATAGCTTATAGCTTATGGCTGATGGTTGATAGCTTATAGCTTGTAGCTGATGGCTGATGACTGATAGCTAATAAGCTAATTAAAGTGTTTGGTAAAATTAGCGGTTTAACTAGCTGATAAATGTAAAATGACATTAAAAGGTATTTTTTTAATTAATAATTAAATGTATACTTAAAACAATTAAAATTTATAAGGGTAATAATGGAAGAAAAAATGATAAGCTTTAAGCTAAAACGTTATTTAAAATAGCGTTTGGAAAATAAGCTATAAGTTAGTAAAATAAGTTATAAGCTCGTGATGAAAGACTGTTACCAAACACGTATTTTATTATCATACTAGCTTTTAAGCTATAAGCTATAAGTTATAAGCTCAAAATTGAGCTTTCCAAACAGAGCCTTCATGTCAGTTCCAATGTATTCCATTATGGACATAATTAATCAATATCTATTTATTTTCATAAGTTTCAGGTACCTGATCAATCTCTTCTAGAGATATAACGTTTATTATGTCTAAAGATTCTTTTAGATTTTTTATATCCTCAGTTGGGCCATATTTATTCTTAGCTCCCTTTATTTTTCGATGATTTTTATCTTTGGAAACGTTTCAGACGTGGTTGAGACTAATTGGATTGTCCAGCAGGAATATCAATTTTTATTGGAGCATTAACAATTGGTATATATGATTTAGTCACACCTTTTGGACTAGTGAATGCATTTGGTAATTGATTTGCTAAGTTTTGCAGCTGAATTATCTTTTGTACTTCTAGTTCACATTGTTTTGTTCGAGGATCAATATGAGATAATGATTACTCATTCCAACTGATCTCCTTTTCCAACTTCTTATTCTCTCTCCTAATGCTGGAAAATTTGATTCATCAAAATGATAATCAGCAAAACGAGCAGTGAATAAATCTCTTGTTGTTGGTTCAAGGTACTTACGATAGATGGAGATTTATATCCAACATATATTCCCATCCTAATTTGAGGACCCATCTTATTGTGTTGGGGTATATAAATTGGGACATACACTGCACATCCAAAAATTCTTAGATGAGAAATATTATATTCTTTACCAAAAACTAATTGTAAAGGGAAAGAGGTGTGGTAACTTGTTGGCTGATGTGAATAAACTTTGCAGCATGAAAAATTGCATATCCCTAAGCAGAAACTGGGAGTTTGCATCTCCTAATAAGCAGTCTTGCAATTAATTTCATATGTTTAATAAATGATTCTGCAAGTCCATTTTGTGTATGAACATGTGCTACTAGGTGCTCAATGCAAATTTCAGTAGACATACAATACTCATTAAATGCTTGAGATGAAAATTCTATAGCATTATCAAGACGCATTTTCTTGTCAGGATAATCGGGGAAATGAGCTCTTATTCGAATAAGTCGAGCTAGCAATCTCGCAAATGCCTTGTTGCGAGTTGACAATAAACAAACATGTGACCATCTAGTTGATGCATCAACTAAAACCATAAAATATCTATATGGTCCACATGATGAGTGTACTGACCCATACATATCACCATGTATACGCTCTAAAAAACTTATGGCCAAATTATCAATTTCCATTACGAGCAAGAGTTGCATGAGAACTTATTTGACTAAATAATTTCCCGGCTCATTAATTGATGACCGCATAAATTTTCAATTATTTTTTATATCATTATATAACTGTGATGGCCCAACCGGTCATGCCAAATTAGAAATTTATCATTATTTGTAAACTTCAGATTTATAGTCGTTAATATTGAAACTTACTTTCCTACCACGCTTCATGCACGGTTTCAATTCATTTGCAATATAAGATTATCCAACCGGAGAATCCACATCGATTGTAGTATTAGAAGTTGTATTTGGTTGTATATAATTTATAAATGAAAAATATTTCAAACTTATGATTCATATTGATTTGTACGAGGATCAAGATTTAAAATTGTTTATTTGAACTTCTCGTTCATTATTTTAGATGCTTATTCTCTCCCCCTAATATTGAGAAAAATAATTTATTAAGTGATAATCAGCCTACTGGGCTGCAATCAAGTATTTTATATTTTTTCAATATTCTTTCATGACTCATCTTAATGTATTATATCGGAACAATTGAAATATACACAACACATCAAAAGGTTCACTTAGATGAGAAGTATTAGAATGAATTATAAGTTAATGGAGGACTAAGATATAGTAACTTGTTAGCTTGATGCGAATAAATATTTTAATATACTTGATTGCATATTCCTAAAGCATAATTTAGAAGTTATAATCTCATCAGTATCAATCATACAACTAACTTTAGACGTATAAAGAATGAATCTTCAAGTCCATTTTTTTCATATGAACACATGCTACAAGATGTTCAATATCAACTTTTAATAATATATGTGATATTTATCAAGAAAGTTCTGGAAAGAAAAAAATTCAGAAAATGAGATTGTAGTTTAAGAAAACAATTTCATAAACTTCTGGTTGTGAGTAGACAATAAATATTTTTAATAATATTTTGGTTGATGCAACAATTAATGTCATGAAAAACTCAATTTGTTTGATTTTTAATTTCCTTTAGAAACACAAAAATTTACTGGATTGAAGAAACTTCGGGTTTTTCAATATTAATTATTCACATTATGTTATATCCGAGATGACTCAACAGATTTTATCAACGACACATTTAAGTTTAATTTGTAAACTTATGGTTTACAATGGCACGTGCTTCAATTATACTAATATAAGTGTAGTAGAAACTCGAGAAAAAAGTTGGTAGTTGTTCAATTACAAATGTCATCCATACACTATACTTGTAAATAGAAAAGAATAGCATAATCAAGATTTATATGAGAAATCTAAGCACTATTAGAACAACTTTAAAATATATAGCAAATTTATATTTATTCATAACAAAAGTATGATATAAGTAGTGTAATATAATTAATATAATTTATATTTATTCCTGGTAAGTAAAGCAACCATGGGATGGATGGAGGATACCGCAGGGTGTGACTCTTGGTGTGTACATAATAAGTCATTTTGGTGCTGCAAAGGGCTTATTTGGATAAATTAATCACTTTACAGGTTCATCCAGTGCATTTGTTGTAGTAGTATAAATACATTTTGTTCTCAGGTCTCAGCCATTACTATCAATGATTTGTTGTGCAGAACCTTTCCAAAATTCATTCCATCCCAAAGAATATATAAGGAATCCTGAATTTTTGTGATATATGCACAAGTGTCTGCAATATATAAGGAATCCTGAATTTTGTGATATATTCAAGCATGTCTCTCCTGTCATTTTAACATGTTTGTCTTTCAACTATTTTATCTGTAAAAAAAAATCGTGTTGATTTTCGTTTCCAGTATGGTGTGCGATTTATTTTTTTAGTCTTTAGTGCAGTTTTTTTATGATAGCATTCAAAGTTTCTGGGGTTTGTGTTTGTTTTGATTGTGTGGTTATAGCACAATAGTTTGATTGTTCATTAATGTTGTGAGGTTGATGTGAAAGTATCCTAAATTATGTGGTTTACGATTTTTTCCTAGAGGATATTATTCATGAATGTTATGTGGGTTCTTTTCAGTGATCAAGAGGAATTTGAGGTTGTACAGAAAGTGGGAAGGGGAAATATAGTGAGGTGTCTGAAGGCGTAAATGTTAACAGCAATGATCAATGTGTTATCAAAATTCTCAAGCCTGTCAAGAAAAAGAAGCAGGTATTAATTGTATAAGAACAAGTGGTTTCCATCACAATAATATATATATATATATATATATATATATATATATATATATATATATATATATATATATATATATATATATATATATATATATATATATATATATATATATATATATATATATATATATATATATATATATATATATACCATACTACTTAATTGTATAAGACATTAGTAGTAGCAAGTATTAGAACATATCACATGCCAAAGTACTTAATTCTAATATCATTTACTTAATCATCTTAATTGAACTAACAAGTTTTACAACTGTAGTACAAAGCTTTTTATTTTATTGTATAATATTGATAATAGTTTTCAATTAAAACAAAAGTGAGTTTTCCATTATATGTACAATACGTTTCAAACACTATGTCAGGTTTGTTTGAGAAATGATTCAAAATGCAAATTTTGGTTGATACATAATAAAATCTTTGGCTTGGTTAGATAATGGTTTGGTTGGTTTGAATTGATACTATAATTTGTATTGGTTACAAAACATGGCTGTGGTTTTGGCTTATGTGTATTTCTAGATAATGAATAAACCCTGCTGTAAAAAAAGTGTTGTTATCAATGCACAATAGTCTATGAGAGGATAGCCGATAATGTTTTATAAAATATGATAAGTACTTGCATTACATTATAATTGGTACTTCAACTATTTGTGTATAGAAATACCATGGAATTATTTCCATTAAGTGAAGCATTTCTGCTCACTTAAATGTTTTAGATTACTCTAAATAAAATGGATTTGTAAGTATTACTTACTTGCATAATAACAAAATGGAGTTAGTTGCATCACCTGCCTTTATATGGTGCAGAAACCAATTTCTGTTTTTCCTAACAACTAACATTGGCTATTATTAAAACTTCTACTCTGCCCTTTCTTCTTTCCTTGCCTATAATCCATACTCTGTATATTTGTAATGTTCATAGTTGTAAAATGATCTTTCCAATGCCTGTCTCCAATTTCTGTGAAGCCTAATTAATGATCAAGAACTAAGTATCATGTATCAACTAAGTATCAACTTTGTACTCAAATAGGGTATTTAATTACTTTAAGCATTTTTATACAATTTTTAGTATGGACATTTCTATTTCACAATTAGTTTTTGTAAACCACCAAACAAAACATTTCTTATAACCATTAGTTATTCAGCTACCTTTAATAGGGACTTTTCTATTTTACAATTACTATTTGTTGCTTTCGGATATTGCTGATTCTTAACTAATCCTATGCAAATTTTATAGCACACTTATCATGTTTCCGACTGTTGGACTGCATCGACCAGTCCAGGGCAACATGTAATACTAGATATTTATTTATTGTTTTCTATTGGAAGTGACAGCACATAACAACTTTATAAAAATCTGTTTCCTAGGTATTTCTCTTTTACCAATGTTTGGTTTATAAAAAGTTTCTTATATTATAGTAACTTTTTGCAATGTTTATTAGATTTTTCTCTTTTTCCTGATTTACGTTTCATGTCCTATCACAGACTTTGCCACCTAATCGTACTTTGTAACATATTAAGAAATGTCATGTTTTATGAGTATTGATGGTGTTTG
Source organism: Vicia villosa (assembly GCF_029867415.1). NCBI lineage: Eukaryota > Viridiplantae > Streptophyta > Magnoliopsida > Fabales > Fabaceae > Vicia > Vicia villosa. Next base: position 149,161,435 of record NC_081180.1, read on the forward strand.
AAATAGGTTAGTTATTTACATGGGACAAATGGATGACAAAAAGAAAACATATCAGGTCTTACGTCTCTACGCATATTGTTGCCTATGACTTTTTAACTTCATTTCCTGTAAATCGGTTGACATTTAACATGCCATCCTTGAGTGATAATGTTTGTAATTTTAGCTTTCGAACAACTATGACCTATGTTGCAATAAAATGTAAGTGTCAATGAGAATTTTCATGTGGAATGTGATATTACTGTTTCTAATTTCAAGGCACTATTAGTAGATTCGTTATATTACCGACACTGTTATTGGCACTATGAATTTTCTATTAGCAATTACTCTTAAATTTAGGAACATAAATTAGGTACTGCAATGTTTACTTTTAATTTGGAATAGCATCCTTACTGCATGTTACATTTTGTAGCCACATATTTACCTTACAACATTATTAATGTCAAAGCATGTAATAACTTTCAACTTTAGGAACACAAAATAGCCACTGCAACTTGGATTATTTAAATGTTGTTTTTTTCACGCATTAATTTATTAAAGACCATTTTATTGCCATAGAACTTTGGTTAGTATATACCACCACTTCCTGCTCTTTTAAAAGGAGTAGTTTTTTTTTTTTTTTTTTACTTTTGTATATCTGTCTTTTGTGTTTGGAGAATGTTCTTTTCCCAACAATTTTCAGTAGAAAATTTCTATAATATGTGAGTATTTCTACTGACAATTTTCTTTTCCCATTTTGTAGGATTGTTGTTCTCTTCAATTGCTCACAAGTTTTTGTCTTATCATTATCTTCTATGTATGAGTCATGATTGAATTTCAATTTAAAAACTATTAAGTTGTTCTTACTTTTGATATTCAATGAATGTTGATACTTTTACTTCCTGTTTATTACAATGAACTGTTTCATTATATTAACATCCTTTATTACTCTATAAGGATTGTTTACCATTATATGAAAATTATTTTCAATTTCTCAAATATTAAATTCTTTTCATTTGAACATGGACCAGTTAAGATATTAAATACATTCATATTATTATTTAATATTAATTATACAAAATATTATGTTTAGCATTTTATTTCATTTAATATTTATGGAATGAACTAAAAAAAAAACAGTTAACTTACCTTTATGTCACACTTCTTTAGCTTAAAATCAAATCAATTAGAATTAGAAAGTCTGTGTTGGAAAACTTAGATAACTTTGATCATGTCTTGGAAATCAATTAGAATAAGCATGAGACTTTTACTAAATGTTTTACATTAACTATATCTGAATATTATTGTTGTAAAGCTTGACAAAGAAAAATTTTCATGGGTCACTATCATCACAATACCTTTTTAATTTTAATCAACAAATTTTTTGTAAATATTTATAGTTATTAGTAATATTTATAAATATTTATAGTTATTAGATACGTTGAATTTATTATATTGGTGATATGCTACATATTTATTTTTAAATATTTGCAGTTATTAGTGATTTTATAATAATAATTATATATCAGTAACATCTAAGCCGATCTAAGATACTGAATTTTATTACTGAAACTCACTATTTTTACGGGTCACTATCACTATAATACTATTCTTAGGTGAATTTTATCACTGAAACTCACTATTTTTACGGGTCACTATCACCATAATACCTTTCTTATGTGAATTTTATCATTAAAACTCATTACTTTCACGGGTCACTATCACCATAATACCTTTTTGCCTATTGCATTTCCAACTTCTTTTTTTAAAATAGCTACTATATAAAGCTTCATTACATCTATATTATGTTTTATGAATCTTAATTTAACATTTCTCATTCGCGTTTTTAAACTTCTTTTTATGCGTTTGTAATACATGATTCATCTTAAGATTTGAATTACCCGTGCGGATGCACGGGTCCGCACGGGTCTTCTACTAGTTATCCTAATCAAATAAGATATAATAGGTTAAATAACTAATATATTTTATGAAACTAGAACAAACAAAGAAAAATATACCTGAGAGCTTCGTGCTGATAACGTGAAATTCACCAAAACAATATAGAGATGGATGAGAGAAAGAGAAGAGAGAAAGTAATCTTATTAATTAAAGTTGTTAAGTCATTGAAGTAAATTTTGGAGCCAAAACTAAGGTTAATTTAGTCATTGTTAATATTGATTTGTTTTTATTTCAAACAATTTAATAATTGTCAATATTAATTTATTTTAATATATTATTTAATTAAATAAAAATATTATAACTTCTCCACTCCTATAAATTTAAGGAACCACTCTCCACTCTCTCAAACTAATCTCTACTATCTCTAACCAATATTCACTCTATATATTTTGCATTGCATTCATAATGTTCAACTATCATAATTCTTTTCTGCTTTTTCTTTCTTCATAATACCACCCACCACTCCTTTTACTCTATGTTACATTCAAATTAACAATATATTGTATCGCTATTTTCAAAACTTTTTTATATTAGACCAAATCGTTTGGTTCAATTGAGAGAGTAGTAAGTTTATTGGTTTGATTTCAATTTTATCTTAGAGTGTGTTTGGATTAAGCATTTTAATGAGGGAAAGTAATTTTTTGAGAGAATTGAAAATGATTTGACTAAAATCCATTGTTTGGATGAAAAATATGGAGAATTGTTAAAATGATGTAAATTTATGAAGTATTTTATTCATGTTAAATTTAAAGAATTTCAAATGACACCAAAAAATAAAGAATTTGAAATTGCTCCATAACCTGAGTGTTAAATTGTTTATTATTAATTTTTCTAAATTTGCAAAATGGTCCTTATATTTTATTAAAATTATAAATTTATCCTAAAATTTTTCATAAAATTGCAAATAAGTCCCTGATAATTTTCCAAATTTACAAAATGGTCCTTAAAATTTTCAAAAATTGCAAATTAGTCCCAAATTTTTATATTTTAAATTTGGCCAAAAATTTTAAAATTGATAAAAATGACCAAAAAATTTAACAATGAATCATTTTAATACTTCATCCAAACAAAAAAATTTAAAATTGAATGAATTTCAATTGAATCATTTGAGTTGCTTAGAATTTTAAATTCTTTGAAAATTCTTAATTGCCTCATCCAAACACACTCTTAGTCAGTGTTTTAAAAACCAGACCGGTCATCGAACTGGTGAGGGTACTGGGTCACTGGTTTATCGGTCGAACCACTGGGTCACTGGTCGAACCGCAAGATCAAACTGGATTAAACCGGATTAAATCGGATAACTCGGTTGAATAGACCTGTCATTACATAGGTATAAAACCGGTCGAACCGGATGATTCAGTCTCTAAAAAAATATAACTAGCTTTTAAATTTTTTAAAAATATCATATCATAAATTCACAATTTCATAACTTAAATTCAAATTTTAAACAAAGGTATCACACATAACAAAATAGTAAAAAATTACAAAGTCTAATTGCAAACAAAGTCTAATTACAACATAATCTAATTGAATAGTTTATAACAAAATAACTCCAATGTGTACCAAATTTAATTCAAAATAGGATCCTCCTAAAAAGAAAATCAAATAAAATTCAATATGTTTATGCTATTTAAGAAAATTTATTAGCAAAGATAACAAATAGACAATAAAGTTTTTAATTTGTCTCTAACGAAAAAACTATGTGAGAATGCTATTTAAGTAATACACTACTAAATATATTAAAAAAAAAAGTTTAAAAGAAATGTTAAAAAAAATTTAAAAAAAAAAGTTAAAAAAAAAAGCAATTAAACCACCGATTTTCCGGTTTTCCCGGTTTTCACCGGTTTCCACCGGTTTGATGGCATACCCGATCTGACTATTGAACCAGATCGGTTATCTGGCCAGTTCTCGGTTCGACCGATCCGGTCCGTTTTTAAAACGCTGCTCTTAGTGTTCCTTAATTAATCCATATTTTCCCTAAAAAACTTATAATCCTTTAATATACTCTAATTTTTTTTAATGTATATTCAAATCTATTTGATCATATATAATATTTAATTTTAACAATTTTTTTTAGGTTCAAATATCTTTGGCATATTTTTTTGATACATATATTGTTGAAAAAATTCTATGTAACTTTTATAAAAGAGGGATGATTATGTTTTTTATAGTACAAACTTTGGCAACACAATTTTTTTTCTCTTTTTGATATTTGTTTTTCCGATCAAATAATAATAAAATAAAGAAAAAACCTAATTACTAAACTCATGTTTCTAAATAGCTAAAATATCCACTTGCTCTATGTTATATTTGATTTTTTTTATTACTATAAGTCATTATTAGTTTTAACTCTCAATACTCATTAATAATTAAATAATTTAAATATTAACTAAAAAATAGGATTATATCGTTTTCTTCTCATGGCTAAAAGATAGAAAATATATTTCTTGTCCTGGACTGAGTCAAGATTCAGCCCAGTCTAGTTTCGGCCTAATTGGACTTGGAGGCCCTAATCATCTCTAAGCACATGAGGAGCAAACACGTGCTCGGCTCCTTTGAGACCCAATGACGTTTGAGCACTGCAGTGCGTCCTCGGCATTTGATGCTCCTCGCGAGCGTCCCATCTGACGAGGACTTCCCTCCTCGTCCAGACTCAAGCTTACCAGGAACGCTCCCTGCGAGCGTCCCTTCCGCCGAGGGCTCTCTTCCTTGCCACCTTATGCCGAGGACCCCCCCTCCTCGTAGGGTTGCTTCACATCCAAACCCCCGAATAATACGGAGTCCACGTAGTCCCTGAAAGACCGCGTCTCCCTTAAACTTCGGAGTGGTTAACCAGGACGAAGACCACGTACTGGTCTCCGATATTTCCGCCTGGAATCCTGGAAGTCTCCTAACTAGGCCTAGGCATCTCTAGTCCAGTAGCGAGATCTTGGCCCAGCGCTGGGGGCTATAAATACCCTCTTTCACTAGAGGGTCAGGTATTCACTTCTTCTATCCTTTACATTGTACTCGCGCTTTGTTGCTCGTCTTCTTACTTTAGCATCGGAATACCTTCTGTCATACCCCAAAATTTCATACCCCAAAATTTGCCTTCCACATTTCATTCACAATGATTCAAAGCTCAAGAGTTTCATCAAGACATTCTCCTAAGCAAGAATCTCCTAAAGCTAGGGTTTGGTACTCCCCTAAGGGAATTAGCAAAGCAATACCTCTAACGAAGTGCTCCATGACCTATTATGATCCAAGGTACCTTCATGTCAAAAGTCAAGGCCCAATTCCAAAATTTACTTGTTCAACAGCTCAGATGATCCACAGGCAACTGATTTGACCTAAAAGTCAACCATAATCAAAACACAGTCAAAACCTCTGACTTTTGGTCAACATCAAGTATGGAAGAATATATCCATCATTTGATCAAAGGTTGATCATGATTCATCAATAGAAACTCAGAAAGGAACAAATGCAAAAAGGTTCAAATTAGGGTTTTTATAGGAGAAAGTCAACTCAACTTTGAATGACCATAACTTTCACATGGAATATCAAAAATTCCTCGCTAAAGGCCTATTTTAAAGGAAATTGGATTCTCTACAACTTTGTCTCTCACAAGCCAAGGCCAGAAATGCTTCATTTGGGAGATATAGCACAAAAGATTATAGGTCCTCTTCAAAAGTCAACCAAAGACAGTTTTTTGTCAAAGGGCATATCATCAAGATAACATCTCCAAATGAAAAATATGTTCCAAAGTGGCTTATAGAGGACCTCTTGAGGTTTCCAAAAAGTCCTAGAACTCCTTCATAGCTTAAAAATTGAGAGAGATATGCCTTGTCAAAATTGGGTGATTTTGGAGGCAAAATGTGAAATAAAAGAGGTTCAAATTGGAATTTTTTGCAAATGGGCCTATATTTTTATGATTCAACCTTGGTACACAAGTTACTTATATTACCCAAACCAAGTGCCACGAATTCTATCTTTTTATTTGATTTTATATGATTTTTATTTCATTTAAGAATGATTTAAAATGATGTAATTAAAGGAAAAATCAAATATTGTGTTAAAAGATTCACATTGACCAATTCCAATCATATTTATGACAAAATTACAATATATTTTCGTGGTGGATTGATTGGGAAAGGATTGGTATAAAATTTGACAAAAATAGGAAGATTCCATTCAAGAATAAAATCAAATTTCCAAGCTTAGCAAGATTGAATTCAAAGAGATTTTGGTTTGTTTTGATTGACCTAATTCGTTGCCTATAAGTACCTAACACATGCCACATGAATAAGGGTTGAAAATTCTGTCCAGAGGTACACATATAAAGAACAAAAAATCACCAAGAAACTCAAATTCGGTTTGGGAGAATTAGAGCATTACAAGAAGAACAAAAGGTTGCAAAAGATTCCTGGGATCATTTTGAAGGTGTTTGGATCACTACGCTTCATCAACACCCCTAGATTATTCTCCAATAAGCCAAAGTAAGTCACTCTAAATCTTGGATCGATTAGCATGATGTGTGCATATTCATGATGGTTTGATGGTGTATTTGGCTTTGTCTAATTGCTATGAATGTTTCTGGAGTGTTAATTAAGTTTTTGTGCCTTCTAGCGTGATCGGCCATTGGAGGCCGAGTTGAGCTTTAGGGTTTAAAATTGGGGATTCTATTTTAGGGTTAAATTAGATCAAAACGAGGGTTGGGTTGAATTCGCATGAGGTAGACGAAGGGATCTGACAGGTCGCGAAACATTTATGTGAAGGGATGTGTTATTCGCTATTTTTTTAGGTTGGTTTGCTATGACATTATCCCCAGCAAAATCGTAGCAAATAGTTGCAGGTTTTATGAGACCTGTGAGGAAGATGATGAGTTGGCTTCCTCTGATTTGCCCATTTGAAAATTCGCGCGCATTGTTCATTGCAATTTGTTTGTTTTTATTTATTTATTATACTATGTTTTGTTAACACATCATGGATATGGTTGGGTTGGCGCGTGTGTCTGTTGGTTACCCCAAGGGTCCAGGGTTCGATCCCTGGCCCTTTATATTATTTTTCCGAATATTGCTACATAATCCCATGTGCCTGTATTGCTATAGCCCACCATACACCTTCAATGTTCAGCCATTCAATTACCAGTCATATAGATCCAATGCGCCCAGACGCGTTTCCATACCATGAGCCCTTAGGATTACCACATTGAATCATTCAGGCCCCTTAATGGGCCAGGCCTTGCTATTAGCACCCTTTTATTTTTCTTTCTAAAGTAATTTGTACCCCTTTTTTTTAATAAAAATAATAAAATTAATAATAATTGTTAATTGTTTGTTCATATTATTTTCTCCTCGATCCGATTATAATCATTAGTCGCATTGACGAGAGATGAACTTAATTGACTAAATTTAATTCATTAATATTACTTGATATTTACCCTTGTTTGAATTCTCTTCTCGACCCGACTGAATTTATTGGTCGCATTAGGCAAGAGATAATAAAAAATATGAATTAATCTGTCATCGTGTAATAACTGAATATATTGGTTATGAGAGTTGATGGTAAAAATAACTTTATTAAAACACATTTCATTCGCTGCCCGCGACGATCAAATCTATTGATCAGAGTAACCAGTGATGCACAATTTAATTCATTAATTATTATGATCAAACCTATTGATCATTGGACCTAACGAAAACATATTAAATCAGGGTTGTACGCCCACAACCTCAAAACACTTCCCAAACCTTTTCAAAATTGCGATTTATCATAACTACGATAAGGCAACTCAAAAGCCTTCAAACCATATCAGATCAAATTCAAAAGGCGTACAACCCTTATCCCGAACTACATAGACTCTGATCCTCCATAAAGAGGTACGTAGGCACTTGGCAACAAGGCGAGTCCCCCTCTTCCAAACTCTAATCATGTTCAAATAATTAGCCTTTTAACCCTATTAACTGTCTGTCGCTTTTCTTTATGTTTAGCCATAAACCTTGACTTTACAATGCAAACCTTAGGAAAGGGTTTAGGGTGCCTAACACCTTCCCTCGACCTGAATATAGTATCTTACCCTGAATCTTTATAACTGCGCGAGGTTTCCTATTCGCCTTGATAGAATAGGTGGCGACTCTAAAGGTTAAATTTTAGGGCAGGTTGCTACAGCTGGCGACTCTGCTGGGGAAAACACTTAATGGTGAATACTATGCTCCTATAGGTTTTGGCAGGGTTTAGGTTTGGCAAAATTTTAGGGTTTGGCTAATTTTTGCCATCTTTAGGGTTTGTGTTTGTTTTTTATTTTAGCTTTGTTTTTATTTATTTTATTCAATTTGTTTGCTTATTTTTATTTTTCTGCCTAAAAATGTTTATTTGTTTATATAATATTTTTTTATGTTTAATTATATATTTGTTATAATTGCACTGCTGGGATTATAAAATTGTTGTTAAGCCTAAGCGTGGGAATTATATTTAAGACCAAAGGGGAATTACATCGCCTACGAGTCTTATTATAATTCCACTCAGAGTGGGTTAATATCCGGAAAGGTCTGATACGAGGCTTGACCTTGTTGAGGGCTGGACTTGTTATTTAGCTGATCTCTCTGGGAACCTACCCCTTATTTTTATTTTTCTGCCTAAAAATGTTTATTTGTTTATATAATATTTTTTTATGTTTAATTATATATTTGTTATAATTGCACTGCTGGGATTATAAAATTGTTGTTAAGCCTAAGCGTGGGAATTATATTTAAGACCAAAGGGGAATTACATCGCCTACGAGTCTTATTATAATTCCACTCAGAGTGGGTTAATATCCGGAAAGGTCTGATACGAGGCTTGACCTTGTTGAGGGCTGGACTTGTTATTTAGCTGATCTCTCTGGGAACCTACCCCTAAAATTCGAACCTCATGGATAAAATGAGCTGTTCTAAATTCCAAAGAGACAGAAAGTCTCGGCGGCTACGAACGACCCCATGAGACCTTCTAGAACATACCCATGAGAAGGGTAGGCTCCTCGAGCCGCTACGTCGAACCTATGAACCTAGGGCCTATGTGATTATGTGCTAAATATATGATTATTGTTATTATTCTTTTTTGTTTGTTTTTTTATGTGTATATTTGTTTGCATGCATCATACATCATATGCATATTTTTTTTATCATGTCTTATCCACAAGTAGAAAAAAAGAGAAAAAAAAGAATAAAAAGTAATAATTCTTTTGGTGAATATTCAGGAAAATGAGTGATAAGAAGCCTGTTGTCCACCTTGCTGTCTCGGTGCCCGATATCAAGAAACTAAGGATAATCAGAGATAAAATGTCATCAAATGGTTTGAACAGGTTTGTGGGCTGTTATGGTGATATTCTGGATTTGCTCAAGGTTAAGGTTCAAGAAGAAGCCATCACCGCTTTGATTCAGTTCTATGATCCTCCGCTTAGGTGTTTCACGTTTCAGGATTTTCAGTTAGCTCCTATCTTGGAAGAGATGGATACTATGCTTGGGTTCTCGATGATTAAAAAAGAATTTATACAGGTGCTGGAAAGAAGGTTGAGATTTCTGATTTGGCCAAAGCCTTAGAAGTGCCCGCTGCGGATTTAGAACCTAATTATAAGACTGATGGTAATGTACATGGGATTCGGAGAACTTATTTAGAAGCTCAAGCTATGTCTTATGCTCAAAAGAAACAATGGGACATTTGTGGACATTTTTTGGCTCTTTTAATTTTTGGCGTTATTTTGTTGCCAAAGAAGGCGGAATATGTTGATCATGCCGCTATTCATGTTTTCACCTCCTTTAGGAATTCAAATGAGGATCCAACTCCCACTATTCTTGCTAATATTTATTATACCATCCATGATCGATATGAAAAGAAAAGAGGAAAGATATTATGTTGTGTTCATTTATTGTACTCTTGGTTGACTTTGCATCTTTACAAAGCCAACTATTTGATCAAAGATTTGACTAGGCATGAATGGTCTCAGAAGTTAAGGACTCTCAAAGCGGATTCTATATTTTGGTTTGCAAGAAAATTGAACTCCGAAAGAATTATTTACAAATGTGGAGAATTCAACAATGTGCCTTTAATGGGAACTTTAGGTTTTATTAATTATAACCCCGTGCTAGCATTGCGCCAATTGGGTCATTCTATGGATTGTGAACCTTCCGAACAACAAGTAGAAGAATTAATTTTGCATGACAATGGGAAAGGTGATCCTAGGACATTAAAGAAAATAATTCAAGCTTGCAAGCATGTTCAAACAAAGAATTATGGGCCGAAGAATGTTATTGCTAAGGAACCTTACACTAGATGGGTTCAAGAGAGAGTTGGAAAGATTTTGCTTCCTTTTGGTGTGGATCCCACATACAAGCCCGATTCTCCTAATCCTGTTTCTCTATCCATCGAAGAGATAGAAGGAATCAAGGCTGCCCTAGAGGCGTCCCGTAAGGAAAAGGAAAAATTAGGGCTTGACATACATCGACTTTCTAATGAAAAGAGCAAATTACGCCTCGATCTTAAGGAGAAGAACCAAGAACTCCAAGTCGCTAAGGAAGAAAATGATAGACAAAGGAGTAAGAGAAAGAGAGCAACCGAAGGAGTCCTAAGTGCTAACTTTGATTTAATTGCACATAATGAAAGGTTAGAACAAGCAGGCGTGGAAATTGCAAGGTGGAGAAAACGTTATGAAAAGGCTTCCCATGATAAAGCGGAATCCGAGAAAAATCTAGAAGCTGTGGTTTTTGAATTAACTGATAGAACTAAAGATCAAGAGGTAGAAATAAGGTATCTCAAATTTGATCTTCAAGAAGCCTGCAATTCTGGACAAGAAGAACGCACTAGGAGATTGACTACGGAAGAAGCACTTTTACAGTGCACCGGGGAGTACAACAGAGCACTTCAAGCCATGGCTTCACTTAGGCAAGTATTCATAAGGAAAAGGGAGATATATGAGGCTGCAAGGGATGAAGGGGATTATTGGAAAAGACAATACACAATTGTTTCTACGGCTAATGAGCACGTGAGCATGGTTCCCAAGATGCTTGAAGAGTATTAGAAGTGTCGTGAGAATTATGATAAGCTAGTTTATTTGTGCAATGATTTAATCCAAGACATTCCAAAGAGTTTGGAAAGAGCGGAGTCTTCTCCCATCATCCTTCCCGAAGTAGTGAAGGAATTCATGGAGCTTTGTAGGGACATGGTGGACAAATTCAAGGAGGATATTCATAGGCGTTCTTAGTCATTTATAGTTTTTTTAACTTTAATTTTGGAAGGTTAATTTCTTTTGATGTTTATTTCCTTTTGCAATATGAACAATTTAAATTGTATTTCTTTGCAAGTATTTTTGAATTAATAAAGTGTGTTTATTTCTGCATTATTCATTTTCTTTGCAATTATTCACCAAAAAGGGTTATAAAAAAGAGAAGGTTCTACTACAAAAAAAATATAGAAAATATATATATATATATATATATATATATATATATATATATATATATATATATATATATATATATATATATATTTATACTATGTGGATAAGACATGAGCATAACATAAACATAACATTCATAGCATGCATATCATATTTATTTTCAAAGCATTAAAAAGGGAAATTATCTTTATCTCCAGTCACACCATTGGAGAAGACAATCAAGCAATCACACCGCCATATCAAACCCGGTCTCAGAAGAAGAAAGCAATGGAACAATTAGAGCAGAATCAAGCCGCCCTTCGCGAAGAAGTGACCCAATTGAAAGGTACTGTGGAGGAGATTAAGGGAGGAATGACTCAGATGCTAAGCTTCATGAAGGACCTTATGGACAAGCAAGAAAAGGCTAAGGAAGTTCAGGGTCAGTATGAAGAAATACCGAACGATGGTAACCCACTGTTAGGATTTGTTCGAGGCTTTGACCCTCACAAGTCAAATGCCCGCTCCTCTAAGAGAGTTATCAGAACCCATGAAGAGGGAGAAGCTTCCCATGAAGGATACATCCCCACCACTCAGAAAGAGGGGGCACCTCGCACTGTTCGCACCCCTGCTAACAATCCGCCTAAGGACGAGGACTACGTGGATTTGCAGTATGGGGACGTGGATGAAGCAAATCAGGGACCCCAGTATAAGCAAACTCAATCTGATTCAAAAGAAAATGCTAAGAATAGCGGACAAATCAAGGAGCTAGAAGAAAGGCTGAAAGCGGTAGAAGGATATGACGTCTTTGACGTAGATACTTATGAGATGAGCTTGGTGCCAGATTTGACTATTCCCCATAAATTCAAGGTACCTAAATTTGAAAAATACAAAGGACTTACATGCCCAAGAAGTCATCTACGCATGTACGTCAAGAAAATGGCTGCTTATGCCCACGATCAAAAGCTAATGATGCATTTCTTCCAAGACAGTCTAAGTGGGGCATCTGTCGACTGGTACATGCAATTGGAAAAGACACATATCCGAAGCTGGAATGACCTTGCCAACACATTCCTAAAACAATACAAGTACAACTTGGATATGGCACCTAATCAGATGCAATTGCAAAACTTGTCACAGAAAAAGGAGGAGTCATTCAAGGAATATGCCCAAAGATGGAGAGAGATGGATTCCCGAGTCCAACCTCCTTTTTTGGAAAAAGAGCTGGTAGACATGTTCATGAGTACTTTGCAAGGACCATACTACGATAAGATGATCGGAAGTGTATCCTCAGGATTCTCATATCTAGTAGTCATCGAAGAAAGAATCGAAAACGGAATCAAAAATGGGAAGATACAAGGAGCCTCATCTAATTCTTATCACTCAAAGAGGCCCACCCCAGCTTTCGCTAAAAAGAAGGAAAGGGAGACCAATGCAGTAGTGCACCAAGAATCTAGACCTCCTATGTCATTCCTACCTCAACAAAACAGGTTCCAGGGACCTCCAAGGAAATTTGATCCTTTGCCCACTTCCAGAAGTGAAATACTGAAATACTTGGTAAGCGAGTCATTGGTAGAGCTTAGGCCTATGCCACCTCCGCTTCCTGGAAAAGCTTCACCCAGGTTCAACCCTAATGAAAGGTGCGAATATCATGCTAATTCCCCCGGACACACATTGGAAAAATGTTGGGCTTTCAGACACAAGGTTCAGGACTTGATAGAGTCAGGGGCAATCGCCTTTGACAAACCTAATGTGAAAACAAATTCCATGCCTCATCATGATGGCACAGTCAATGCAATCGAGGTCGTTACTGAGCAAAAGTTAGTTCAACAACGGAGCTCCCCCATAGATGCCCTTAAGAGGTATCTACTAGCAAATGGGTTCATCCTAGAACATAACGAGGCTTTTAAGGACACTCTGCAGAGGCTCATGGATCAAGGACTGATTCAGCTGAAAGAACATCCCGAAGAGGAATATGTGGGTATGCTAGAAAGAAACGAGCCGCTGATAATACCCACTCAAGGGGCAAAGAAGCCGTTAATTATTCCCTGTTCTAAGGCACCAGTGATGATACCCACACATGGGCACACTAGGATAATCCCGGTCAGAGCTCCATACCCTGTGGACAAAATGAAAGCAGTCCCTTGGGAATACGATTCTAGCACCAATGCTGCCGTGTCAAACATTATTGGACCTGGGGGCATGACTCGTAGCGGTCGCATATTCAAAACTACACAATCTAATGAAAACTTGGCGCAAGCCAGTAATCAGACTGCTGCAACACCAACTGAAGAAGGCGTTCCCAAGGATAAGGAAGCCACTAATAAGGATGCTGGGGAATTCTTAGCATTGATCAAGAAGAGTGATTATAGAGTGGTGGACCAGTTACAACAAACACCATCTAAAATATCGCTCCTCTCACTACTGGTACACTCCGAGAAGCATCGAGACGCCTTGATGAAGATCCTGAATGCTGCCCATGTGACTAAAGACATCACTGTAAACCAATTCGATGGAATGGTGGCTAATCTCATAGTCGGGGCATGTCTAGGGTTCAGTGATCATGAACTACCTCCACAAGGGAAGGAGCATAAAAAAGCCTTGCATATCTCCATACAATGTGGGAAATCTCACCTATCTAGGGTTCTGATTGATACAGGTTCGTCACTAAATGTGATGCCAAAAGCTACCCTCGATAAAATAGCTTTGGAAGGCCTAATGGTTAGACCAAGTCGTCTGGTAGTTAAAGCCTTCGATGGATCACAAAGTCCAGTGTTCGGAGAAGTGGACCTCCCTATTGTAGTCGGTCCTCATACCTTCTGCATCAATTTCCAAGTGATGGAGATTGAACCAGCTTATACTTGCTTATTAGGACGTCCCTGGATTCACGCCGCTGGGGAAGTCACTTCCACCCTTCATCAGAAGATAAAATTCGTGGATGGAAACTCTATAGTAACTATCAATGGGGAGGAGGACATATTTGTTAGTAATCTGGACTCATACCGATACATTGAGGCCGGAGAAGGGGCATTAGAAACTGCGTTCCAAGCACTAGAAATTGCGACTGCCATCACGTTGCCTGTGGAGAAGATACAAAGAGCGGTGACATCCTGGAGAGACCTTCAAGACTTGAGTGCAGAAGGCTGGGGCAAAGTACCAGAAATCCAAGAGAAGAAGGATCGCCTAGGGCTAGGGTATCAACTAACAAAGATCACGAGAGCTGCAAAGGAGGAGCAACGATTCCCTCCGATCATGAAAACTTTTGTTACAGGCGGATATGAACATGTATCTATGATATCTAGCGTGGATCCTAAGGAGGGTACATCCAATTTCATCCGAATGATAAGACCAGGAGAGCAGCTCCAGAATTGGACAAGCCTGGAGATACCGGAGATAGTTTCTATTTCAAAGTAATTTGTTTTTGTCGTGTGTTTTATTTCCCTTCAATAAAGAAAAAACACAATGTCGCTCATGCCTCGCCCAAAGCATATAGTTGGTTTGTAAGGGCCCCATTTATTTTCAAAGTTTGAGTTTATTAATAAAATTGTCATTTGCATTTGATATTGAAAACATTGTCTCTTTCTTGCATTTACTTTCTTAAAATGACAAATAACTTTCTTGCATAAAAAAAAGCACAACCATATCTGCATACTAAAAGCAAAACATAACACATGTGTAGATCACTTTTTGACACTACCGATAATAATACTGCTGAAACTCAATATAAATTCGAGGCTCTCGCTAATCAGTCCGAAGAAGAGGATGAGGAAGACGATGAATTTCCGGAAAAACTGTCGAGGCTAATGGACAAAGAACCCAAAAGCAAGCTCCCTCCTCGAGAAACCATCAAAATCATAAACTTGGGTACAGACAAAGAACCTAAAGAAATCAAGATCGGGGCAACGTTGAATGAGGACGTAAAAGCATCGCTGGTCTAACTTCTCCGTGACTATGCAGAAATATTTGCTTGGTCATATCGTGATATGCCAGGGTTGGATACAGACATCGTAGTGCACAGGTTACCGCTCAAAGAAGGTTGTGCACCTGTCAGACAAAAGCGCAGAAGAGTTCGACCTGACATGGATAACAAAATCCGAGAAGAGGTACTCAAACAATTCGACGCAGGATTTCTTGCCGTGGTTGACTATCCTCCATGAATTGCCAACATAGTGCTAGTTCCTAAGAAGGACGGGAAGGTACGCATGTGCGTGGATTACAGGGACCTAAACAAAGCAAGTCCAAAAGATGACTTCCCACTTCCCCACATAGATATACTGGTGGACAATACGGCACAAGCTTCGGTGTTCTCCTTCATGGATGGGTTCTCTAGGTATAATCAAATCAAAATGGCCCCCGAAGACATGGAGAAAACAACTTCAGGACATCTTGGGGCACCTCCTGCTACAAGGTAATGCCTTTTGGGTTACGAAATGTAGGGGCAACATATCAACGAGCTATGATCACACTGTTCCATGACATGATCCACAAGGAAGTCGAGGTTTATGTGGATGATATGATCGCTAAATCCTGTACTGAAGAGGAACATATTACGCACCTACAAAAGTTGTTCGAACGCTTAAAGAAGTTCAAACTGAGGTTGAACCCAAATAAGTGTACATTTGGTGTAAGGTCAGGAAAGCTGTTGGGATTCATTGTGAGCCAACGAGGCATAGAGGTAGATCCCGACAAAGTGAAAGCAATACAAGAAATGCCAGTTCCAAGGACAGAGAAAGAGGTTTGTGGGTTTGTGGGTTCTTGGGTCGTTTGAACTACATCTCAAGGTTCATCTCACATCTTACAGCCACGTGTGAGCCTATATTCAAACTACTAAGGAAAGATCAGCCGATCAAGTGGAATGACGATTGTCAGGTAGCATTTGAAACTATAAAGAGCTACTTACAAGAACCACCAATACTTGTACCTCCCGTACCAGGAAGACCATTAATCATGTATCTCACAGTCCTCAGAAGGTCTATGGGATGCGTATTGGGGCAACCAGATGAAACAGGCAGAAAAGAACACGCTATTTACTACCTCAGCAAGAAATTCACGGATTGCGAATCTCGGTATTCACCATTGGAAAAGACATGTTGTGCCCTAACATGGGCCTCCAAACGTCTACGGCAATATATGCTGAACCATTCCACATGGTTGATATCGAGGATGGATCCTTTGAAATACGTGTTCGAAAAACAGGCTCTCACGGGAAGAATTGCTAGATGGAAAATGTTACTGTCAGAATATGACATACAGTACGTCACTCAAAAGGCGATAAAAGGGAGTGTGCTGGCAGAACATCTAGCCCATCAACCCATCGAAGAATATCAGTCTATGAAGTTCGACTTTTCTGACGAAGATATTATGTTGATAAGAGATTACGAAATACCAGGACCCGACGAAGGACCCGAACCAGGGGAAATATGGACGCTTATGTTCGATGGGGCCTCGAATGCACTAGGGCATGGTATAAGGGATGTTTTGACATCTCCTGACAATAGGCACATACCCTTCACTGCAAGACTATGTTTCGACTGCACCAACAACATTATAGAATACGAAGCATGCATATTGGGGTTAGAAGTAGTAGTCGATCTAAGGATCAAGCTACTCAAGGTGTATGGGGATTCAGCCCTGGTAATCCACCAAGTCAATAAAGAGTGGGATACTCGAGATGCAAAGCTAATCCCATATCGAGACCTTATACTGGAGTTAATGGCTGAGTTTGAGACAATCACCTTTACTCATATTCCAAGGGAAGAAAATCAAATGGCCGATGCATTGGCAACACTTTCCTCTATGTTCAAAGTGACTTGGCCAAACCACGAACCACAAATAATAGTTAGAAACTTTGATGAGCCTGCTTATTGTCTCACAATCGAGGAGCAACCTGACAACAAACCCTGGTACCATGATATCAAGAAGTAACTGGAAAAACAGGAATACCCAGAGAGCGCCTCGACAATTGACAAAAAGACACTAAGGAGGTTGGCATCCAAATTCTTCCTAAGTGGAAATATCTTATACAAGCGGAATTACGACTCAGTGTTACAGAGGTGTGTAGATAAAAACGAAGCCAAAGAGATTATCAAAGAAGTACACGAAGGGACCTTCGGAACTCATGCAAATGGATACTCAATGGCGCGAAAAATATTGCGAGCAGGGTACTACTGGCTAACAATGGAGGCTGACTGTTTCCAATATGCAAGAACATGTCACAAATGCCAATATACGCTGATAAAGTACACGTACCGCCAAATCCGTTGAACGTATTAAGTTCACCATGGCCGTTTGGAATGTGGGGGATTGACATGATAGGGATGATCGAACCCAAAGCTTCTAATGGACACCGATTCATATTGGTTGCCATAGACTATTTCACCAAATGGGTGGAAGCTGCTTCCTACACCAACGTGACAAGACAAGTGGTCACCCGGTTCATCAAGCATAACATCATATGCCGATACGGGGTTCCAAATAGGATCATCACTGACAATGGGTCGAATTTAAACAACAGCATGATGAGGGAGCTGTGCGAGGAGTTCAAAATTGAACACCACAATTCTTCACCATACAGGCCTAAGATGAACGGCGTTGTTGAAGCTGCGAACAAGAACATCAAAAAGATAATACAAAATATGGTGAAAACATACAAGGATTAGCACGAAATGCTTCCCTTCGCCCTACACGGTTATAGAACCTCGGTGTGCACATCTACAGGGGCAACACCCTTCTCTTTGGTTTATGGTATGGAAGCAGTCCTCCCTATCGAAGTAGAAATTCCGTCACTAAAAATTCTGGCTGACACAGAGTTAGAAGAATCGGAATGGGTAAAAACTTGTTTTGATCAGCTTAATCTCGTTGAAGAAAAGCGACTGATAGCTTTGTGTCACGGGCAACTCTATCAGAAAAGGATGAAAAGGGCGTTCGATAAAAAAGTCTGTCCTCGAACTTACAAAGAAGGAGATCTCGTCCTCAAGAAGATCTTACTACCTCGATTCGACGCCCGCGGAAAGTGGACACCCAACTACGAAGGACCATATGTCATAAAAACGGTGTTCTCAGGAGGAGCACTCGTCCTCACCACCGTAGATGGGAATGAACTACCACATCCAATCAATTCAGATGCAGTCAAGAAGTACTATGCTTAGCCAAGGCAAGATCCTAAGCCATGAATCCAACACAATTCACAAAGGATAAGGAGTCGTGCAATCATCAACTTCCGAAGTCAAAGGATTACTGGGACCCTCGATAGCAAAAGAGCAACAGCAGTATTAATATCATTTCTATTTGTCATTTTCCTTTTTCTCACTTTTATACATTCGCCAATTTAAGGCAACATCAATAAAAGCTTTCTTTTTCTTTCATACTACGCTTTCTCATCATTTCAATACCGTGTGCAAAGGATAAATTATTTTCATAAACTTTAGATTTGAACTCTAAATGAGAAACTTACAAATTTGCATAAAAAAAGCAGTGGGAACGAAACCATGACATCTCCAGCAGGCAATATACGCCCCACGCTGCGATCATTCTGATCCACCATGATCTCTCTCACCAGGGACGTTACCAGTAGATCATCCCAGAAAAATCTAAACCAGGATCTGCAAACAGCTTGAAAGGGTTAAACAAATTCCATGGGTGACAAAGAGATAAAACATTAAAGTCATCACACATACATATTCATTTACACACAAACATCATTGGCACACCAACATTCATACACACAACATTCGCACGCAAACATTCATACGTTTACATCATACAAACAACAAGATCATAAGCATACGCATAATGCATTTGCAAAGTAATCTTCTATGCAGGTGAACTTGTCCGTATCGAGGTGAGTGAATCTTTTTGGTCCAGGTGAGCTTGCTAGGGCTATGGCAAGTAATCCTTTTGGGATTAATCAAAACTACGATAGTAAGCAGGTATGGCTAACTGCGACGACTTACTAGCACCATAGTAAGTGGGCCACACCATCTACGATAAGCTTACTCCAACTATGATAGTAAGTGGGTCATACCATCTACGATAAAATCACTCCAGCTACCATAGTAAGCAGGTATGGCTAACTGCGACGACTTACTAGCACAAAAGTAAGTGGGCTACACCATCTACAATAAGCTTACTCAAACTACGATAACAAGGAGATATGGCTAACTGCGACGACTTACTAAAGCTATAGTAAGTGGGCCACGTCATCTACGATAAACTTGTTGAAACTACGATAGTGAGCAGGTACGGCCGACCGTGACGACTTACTAGAACTACAGTAAGTGGGCCCTACCATCTACGATAAGCTTACTCAAACTACGATAGGGAGTGGGTATACCAGCCGCGACGGCTTACAATGACTATAGTAAGTGGGTTACCTACAAACTGCAAACCTTTGCTAACACTATAGCAAGGTAACTACTTTCTACGCAGCAAACTACGAGTCCTCGCTACGTAAATCTCAAGCGTTAGCAAGGCATTCCTTTCTTCACCATCGGGTACAAGGCAAATTCAAGGGGTCTTCCATTATTTAATAACTCTTCGATCCAAAGACGTGAGAACTGTGTATCCTCACGCCATTCAATCAAAGGTGATTAAGTAGGGGCAGCTGTCATACCCTAAAATTTGCCTTCCACATTTCATTCACAATGATTCAAAGCTCAAGAGTTTCATCAAGACATTCTCCTAAACAAGAATCTCCTAAAGCTAGGGTTTGGTACTCCCCTAAGGGAATTAGCAAAGCAAAGCCTCTAATGAAGTGCTCTATGACCTATTATGATCCAAGGTACCTCCATGTCAAAAGTCAAGGCCCAATTCCAAAGTTTACTTGTTCAACAGCTCAGATGATCCACAAGCAACTAATTTGACCTAAAAGTCAACCATAATCAAAGCACAGTCAAAACCTCTGACTTTTGGTCAACATCAAGTATGGAAGAATATATCCATCATTTGATCAAAGGTTGATCATGATTCATCAATAGAAACTCCGAAAGGAACAAATGCAAAAAGGTTCAAATTAGGGTTTTTATGGGAGAAAGTCAACTCAACTTTGACTGACCATAACTTTCACATAGAATATCAAAAATTCCTCACTCAAAGCCTATTTTGAAGGAAATTGTATTCTCTACAACTTTGCCTCTCAAAAGCCAAGGCCAGAAATGCTTCATTTGGGAGATATAGCACAAAAGATTATAGGTCCTTTTCAAAAGTCAACCAAAGACAGTTTTTTGTCAAAGGGCATATAATCAAGATAAAATCTCCAAATGAAAAATATGTTCCAAAGTGGCTTATAGAGGACCTCTTGAGGTTTCCAAAAAGTCCTAGAAATCCTTCACAGCTTAAAAATTGAGAGAGATATGCCTTGTCAAAGTTGGGTGATTTTGGAGGCAAAATGTGAAATAAAAGAGGTTCAAATTGGAATTTTTTGCAAATGGGCCTATATTTTTATGATTCAACCTTGGTCCACACGTTACTTATGTTACCCAAACCAAGTGCCACGAATTTTATCTTTTTATTTGATTTTATATGATTTTGATTTCATTTAAGAATGATTTAAAATTATGTAATTAAAAGAAAAATCAAATATTGTGTTAAAAGATTCACATTGACCAATTCCAATCATATTTATGACAAAATTACAATATATTTTCGTGGTGGATTGATTGGGAAAGGATTAGTATAAAATTTGACAAAAATAGGAAGTTTCCATTCAAGAATAAAATCAAATTTCCAAGCTTAGCAAGATTGGATTCAAAGAGATTTTGGGTTGTTTTTATTGACCTAATTCGTTGCCTATAAGTACCTAACACATGCCACATGAATAAGGGTTGAAAATTCTGTCTAGAGGTACAAACATAAAGAACAAAAAATCACCAAGAATCTCAAATTCGGTTTGGGAGAATTAGAGCATTACAAGAAGAACAAAAGGTTGCAAAAGATTCCTGGGATCATTCTGAAGGTGTTTGGATCACTACGCTTCATCAACACCCCCAGATTATTCTCCAATAAGCCAAAGTAATTCACTCTAAATCTTGGATCGATTAGCATGATGTGTGCATATTCATGATGTTTTGATGGTGTATTTGGCTTTGTCTAATTGCCATGAATGTTTCTGGAGTGTTAATTAAGTTTCTTGGCCTTCTAGCGTGATCGGCCATTGGAGGCCGAGTTGAGCTTTAGGGTTTAAAATTGGGGATTCTATTTTAGGGATAAATTAGATCAAAACGAGGGTTGGGTTGAATTCGCATGAGGTAGACGAAGGGATCTTACAGGTCGCGAAACATTTATGTGAAGGGATGTGCTATTCGCTATTTTTTTAGGTTGGTTTTCTATGACGTTATCCCCAGCAAAATCGTAGCAAATAGTTGCAGGTTTTATGAGACCTGTGAGGAAGATGATGAGTTGGCTTCCTCTGATTTGCCCATATGAAAATTCGCGCGCATTGTTCATTGCAGTTTGTTTGTTTTTATTTAGTTATTATACTATGTTTTGTTAACACATCATGGATATGGTTGGGTTGGCGCGCGTGTCTGTTGGTTACCCCAAGGGTCCAGGGTTCGATCCCTGGCCCTATATATTATTTTTCTGAATATTGCTACATAATCCCATGTGCCTGTATTGCTATAGCCCACCATACACCTTCAATGTTCAGCCATTCAATTACCAGTCATATAGATCCAACGCGCCCAGACGCGTTTCCATACCATGAGCCCTCAGGATTACCACATTGAATCATTCAGGCCCCTTAATGGGCCAGACCTTGCTATTAGCACCCTTTTATTTTTCTTTCTAAAGTAATTTGTACCCCTTTTTTTTAATAAAAATAATAAAATTAATAATAATTGTTAATTGTTTATTCATATTATTTTCTCCTCGATCTGATTATAATCATTAGTCGCATTGACGAGAGATGAACTTAATTAACTTAATTTAATTAATTTAATTCATTAATATTACTTGATACTTACTCTTGTTTGAATTCTCTTCTCGACCCGACTAAATTTATTGGTCGCATTAGGCAAGAGATGATAAAAAATATGAATTAATCCGTCATCGTGTAATAACTGAATATATTGGTTATGAGAGTTGATGGTAAAAATAACTTTATTAAAACACATTTCATTCGCTGCCCGCGACGATCATATCTATTGATCAGAGTAACCAGTGATGCACAATTTAATTCGTTAATTATTATGATCAAACCTATTGATCATCGCACCTAACGAAAACATATCAAATCAGGGTTGTACGCCCACAACCTCAAAACACTTCCCAAACCTTTTCAAAATTGCGATTTATCATAACTATGATAAGGCAACTCAAAAGCCTTCAAACCACATCAGATCAAATTCAAAAGGCGACAACCCTTATCCCGAACTACGTAGACTCTGATCCTCCATAAGGAGGTACGTAGGAACTTGGCAACAAGGCGAGTCCCCCTCTTCCAAACTCTAATCATGTTCAAATAATTAGCCTTTTAACCCTATTAACTGTCTGTTGCTTTTCTTTATGTTTAGCCATAAACCTTGACTTTACAATGCAAACCTTAGGAAAGGGTTTAGGGTGCCTAACACCTTCTCTCGACCTGAATATAGTATCTTACCCTGAATCTTTATAACTGCGCGAGGTTTCCTATTCGCCTTGATAGAATAGGTGGCGACTCTAAAGGTTAAATTTTAGGGCAGGTTGCTACACCTTCCAGGTACACCCCCCTCAGTTCACTGAAGATCCAGATCCTTGCAGGCCTTGAAGATCCATCTGATCAGGTAAGATCACTTCTTATGTACAATCCCACTATTTTACTCTATAAATTATACTATTTTATACTTTTAATTTTTTCTTTTTCTTAATTATGTTAAAAATATATATTTTATTTCAAAAATAAATTTGAAAAATTATTGTCAAATTATTTTTATAAAAAATACACCCAATATAAAAACAATTAAGTATCACTATTTTAAATTATTTTTATGTTACTATAACAACTATCAATACTAATTTAATAAATTATATTCGTGCATCGCACGGGGTAATTGTCTAGTATTATATTATATTCTTCAAGTCTCATTTACATTGTAATGTGGATCTTATTTATAGATTACTAGTGTCTGTACCCCGTGCGAGGAACAGGTTAAACATTCGTAAATTAAAAAATTTAAATTTTTAAATTAATTAAAATTTCCTAATATTGTTATAATAAGTCTATAATCAATTATAAAATGTTTTTAAAATTAGTATTATACATAAAATAATTTTAAGAAAATATTTAATATATGTAAAATTTGTATAAAATTTCTGTAAGTTATTTTAAAAAAAATAATGCAGTCTTTAAATAGATTATATTACTTAGTTATAGCAAAATAACGAAACAAAATATATGCTCGTTTCATTGCCCAATTTCCTAACCGTTACAAACTGTCGAAAACCTCGTTGTACACTACATTCGTAGTTTCCGTACACGAGTCTCCTTCACTGTCTAAAATAAGAATCTTCAATCCCTTTCGCGAGTTAACTCTTGAAAGAGCAACGTAGAATTGACCATGAGTGAATATCGGACGTTGTAAATACAAACCGACCTGAGATAGTGATTGGCCTTGGCTTTTATTTATGGTCATTGCAAAACACTAGGCAATTGGAAATTGCTTCCTCTGAAACTTGAATAGAAAGCTCAGATCGGAAGGAATTAAATTCATCCTTGGTATGTAAATTTTGTCACCAATATTTCTTTCCCTGTGATCACTGTGGCACCAATAATGTTTTGACTAGGGATGTAAATGGATATCCATTGGGACGGATAATATGATATCCGTGTCCGCCCCGTTGGATAAATATGATATCCATAGCCACCCCATACCCGTCAGATATCCTCTAAACGGATAATCCATGGGTTTTAAGATATTCGCGAATATTTACAGATATCCATGGATAATACTATTTTTATAAAATTATGTTTTTTGAAAAAATATTTTCAACTTGTTTTTAAGACACAAGGCGTTATTATCACATAACATTCATACAAATATCTCTTATTTTAACAACAAAATTTCATCACATTAATTTCCTTCATTTTCACCAAAGCATAATATTCATACATTTTATTTTTAACAAAAAAACAATGATATTGTGATTGTGAGTTATGGTGGAAGAGTGGACAATGGAGAAGTAGAAAGGATGATACTAGTTGGACGAGAAAAGATCGGTACTAATTGGTTGGACAGTGGAATTGTTGAAGTGAGGTATGGAGTATAGAAGAAGCTTAAATATGAAATGACCAATAAAATTTGTATAGAATATAAATGAGACTAGTTTTGTAGTTTTTTAGAAGATGAAAAGATAGAGTATAATAAACTAATAATACTTAAATAATTTTTATAATTTATTAATGGATACGAATATCCGCGGGTATGGATAACATTAAACTCGTATCCATATCCATTAATAAACGGGTATTAAATATCCATTTATTTTATCCGCGGATATCTTTTAAACTATCCGCCCCGTACCCGTGACGGATTTTATCCACGGGTATGGATATATTTGCCACCCATAGTTTTGACAGAGTTCAGTTACCAACAACCTTGTGCCATTGCACAACCCATTTGACTGGTCTATGTTCCTCAACAGCATGACTGGAACATCAATCTTTAACCTCAAAATGTGATTTGGCATACCCTAACATTTCATCTCATTAAGAAACTCTGGCGTGAACCAATCTACTTGAATTGAAGAATTTTCATCAGAAATAATAGTTGAGTCAGAACTGAGATACTCCCTTTCGGTTCCAGGAATTAAAGACAATACAAAAGCAATAACAACAACTACGACATCATGAGTAGGATCAAGTAATGCCCTTTCTTTGTAGAATTTCAGATTGTTCATGTTCTGTAAAAGAAGTGGATAAGTCACTTCAACCAAATATACAGTGGATTATCCGATTGTGTAACTAATAAGTCGTCTGGAATTTGAATCGTGCTCTCTCCATATTCGTCTGAGCATTGTTTACCATTTCCAATATCAAGCATCCAGTCTGAAAAATCTTGTATTTCACCCAAATTTTGAGAGAAGTTTGTTGTGGACAGTCGCATGTTTTTTGTTAATGTCAGCACCTTGCAATAATTCCACAGCTCAGATGAGTTTATTGAAGCAGATACGACGTCGTTTCTACAGCCTTTTTTGACCACAGGTAATATTTGCCGAAAATCTCCACGGAATACAACCACCTTACCACTAAATTGTTTTTAATAATTTGAATCATATACAGTCCATATTATGTTCCTCAAAGAACTATCAACAGCCTCGACACAAAATTTATTCAGCATTTGCGCTTCATCCCATATTATAAGCGAAGAATGCAAGATGAGGTTGTTTCAATTGTAACTAAAGGAATACAAAACATATAGTGTGTTGTCTTACCTCCAGGTAATAATAGAGCAGTAATCCCACTTGAAGCAACATTTAAAACAATCAAACCTTTTGACCTAAGCGCCGCCGAAAAAGTTTTCCAAATGAACGTTTTTCCCGTGCCTCCATATCCATGCAAGAAGTAAAAACTTCAAGAACCAGTTTTAATAGAATTCACTATTTCATCGTAAACCATCCTCTGTTCAGCTGTCAATGTCAACATCAATGTCATGTGGAGTGCTTCCAAATTTTCCTTATCGTATTTTAATTCGGCAGCCATTAAACTATTCCTAAATTGAGCCATCTCTGAAGTTGAAGGTTGTGGCATGGACTTAAAATCATCAAGAGATTTACCGTTTAATTACAACAACTTTTCGATCTCAACCAAACACATATTCTTTAAGTCATCATCAGCAAGATGAAGATCTACAAAATAAATTAGGAAGTTCAACATATAACTCAACATATAAATATGACAAAACAAAATATGTATAAAACATTAAAACATATATGTTAATACCTGGATTGTTTAGACGTTTCCTTGCATCATACAAAATTCCATCGCAAAGGAGTTTCCACGTTACAACCCAAATGACATAAGTATTTGTCATTGAGTCCATAAACAAACATGACAAACAATCTCCTCAACTGGTTACCAGAGGCTAAATGACAGGCTTATGTAATAGCAGACACAAATTCGTTGTCATTTTGCAACAACCCCAAAGCAATGCATGCTTCCTTAAAGGTTTTGTGTATGGTTCCAAACACGGTCTTAATATCGTTGTAGCAGGTGCAAACCTTTTTGTATAGTCAACAATAGCCTCAAATAAAAAACATTTCCACTTTCGGGGGGTATATAAGTAAGCATTTCTATTGACTTACCTCTTTGTCTGGGACGCCACGCTTTGGACTTTTTATCATAAACGAACATTGTGGGAAATTCTGCATAAGTCAAATCTTGTCCTTGTGGATATTTTTTATTTGCCTCAAACCAAGCCAAAAACATGGTGTCTATGTCTTCATTTGAGTCTACGATAGTTTGAACAGAATGATTTTCTGAAAAAATTATAGACTGCTCGTTTTCCAGGTGAAAAGTTAACCTTATGACAGGAGGCCATCTATGATGTATATCAAACTCTAAAATTCTCTAGACAGCCTCACACGGTGCAAAATAACGACATTCATAGTATTGTTTGATTTCATCAAAACTCATCCGTCTTCAAATTTGTTTGAAATCTCAATTGTCACTCTGTCAGGACCCTTATTAACATATTTAAACAAATACTTAATAGTATTTCCCTTGTTGCAATACTCAACATTGATATGTGCATGATATCTCACTAATAATTGTGGATTATAAGGAACTACATACCTATTGTCCAAACGTATTCCCCTTTTTTGAACAGACAGACCATAATCTCGACGCATATACTTTGGATAGCCCTCATCGTTTATTATGGGGGAACTTTGGTAATCCTTTGGGAAATATTTCGAGCACTTGCCATCTTTCATGCATAGTGAGTTTACGTTGGCCTTACCGCATGTTTCATGCATCATAAACGTTGAAACAACACTTGCAAGCTTAGGATAGAGATCACCATCGGGTATTTCTGCACATATGTATTTGTCAATGTCAGCACTGGTTTTTAGCGAATTTGTTGTATCGAGCCATAACAAAATGTGTGCGTGTGGAAGACCTCTCTTCTGAAACTCTATGGTGTAAGTACCTGATCAACAACATAAATTTATTAAAACATAGGGTTACTTATATAGTTAAACAGCCAATAACACTTCAAATAAATTGTTCAATTACCTGCAACAACGTTCCCGAATATATTTTCATTTTTAAAGTTACTAATCATTTCATCAAGCATTCCCTTAAAGACTCTGCATATGATGTCCGGACGATCACTTGGGGTAAGGCCTCGCACGTAATGGTGATGAACAAATCAGGATAACCAAATTTTTTACAAATAACCATTGCATCTTGACAGTTGTTAAACATGTATCTTGGACCTCCGGTAAAAGATGCAGGCAGTACAACACGTTTTCCTACTGCAGATGGATTAACTTCTCCACTATGAACAGCTTCCTACAATCCACTTAAGATATCACATCTAATTAATGACTGGTTCATTCGTAGCCAATTCAACCCTTGTGACTCAACTATGGAGAAACTGTTGACAACAAACTGCTGAAATAGCCTGCCAACATTAGCAATGGTTCCATATTCGAAAGCTCTTTCCTGAATACGAAAAGAGATAAAGTCTCTAAATGTAACTCGAAGCTGCTTCCTAATTCCTTCTCTTATAACAGATTCTCTGTAGGGAATATTTTCAGTATATCGGTCTTCACCGAACAGAAACAACAACGGATATTGAAGTGGAAGGAATGAAACATGTGTATCTTTGATTTTTTTCCAATTGTCCGCACGACTGCCTAACAATAATGTCTCGACCAGGTTCAAGGTTGTCAAGATCATCTACAATTAATGCAGCAACCTCGGAACTTGAGGGAAGATTGTGTGTTCTTGGATCCTTTGTTCTGCTCCTAAACAATCTTAAACAAAAATTGGAGGTGTTTCCGCGCTGTATATGGTCGCGAACCTTTCTAAAAGACCTGGCTAATACATTGTGTTCATCAATCATATTCTTAATGTCTTCAACTAATGTTTCGTCCATGCACTTTTTCCGATCATTGGAACTGGATAACGAAAACAAAAGTCAATCATGAACGTAATATTTAAAAACAAAGAAAGGAAGGAAAAGAAGAAACCTGAAATGGGAGAATCTATTGTTTATCTCATTTGCTATGTCATGAATATACAGTTGTGCATATTTTGGAACAACTCCTTTTTCTGGAAGCAGACTGCCAATTCTGTGAAAATTTTGTCCACCAAGAATAAATTGGGGAGGCCCACCGCGAGAGTTTGACTGGATCTTACCACCCATGGAGGTAAAGCAGAACATACTATTATATGCTCGAATGTTATCTTTGAAATGTTTACTTCTACGGTCTTGGCCATTCATTAGATTAAGTAGCAGTTCTGGAGGCCGATTTTCTTATGGAAGGTCAACTACTCCTTTCATACAGCAAAGGGAAAAATTTACATTTACGTTTGTGTTGGTACATTTGTCGAACCGCTCCTCATACCATATTTTGGCACCACAATCAGAACAAACATATGATGGCTCTCCAAAATTAATAATTTCTGATGTAAAAAATATAAGAAGTTGTAGATTATGCATATCTTTAGCACAATGATATTAAATGACAAAAGACATCATAATGGAATTTCTGTGTGTGTCACCTTGAGTTTCAGCCTCCTCGTATTTTTCGCAATGAACAACTGGTGCTGGGTCATTTTGAATAGTAGTTGCTAGGCAAAATTAACATCCCTTTATAAGATAATATCCGAACAATAACGCAGTCAAAGTAACGTATTTGTTAAAGAAACAACATACTTGCAATGCTTTTGTAATCGGGCGAGTACCCCTTGTACTCTGTTTATGTTTAATATTATCCCATTGCTTATAAAAAAAGGGTTAAATACGTTTTTAGTCCCTATAAATATGTGACCCTGCAATTTTAGTCCCTTTAAAATTTTTCTTTAATAAATGGTCCTCGCAAACTTTTCCGTCCCCAATATTGGTCCCTCCCGTTAGTTTCCACTAACGGAGGTTGACGTGGAAGATAGTTGGACAAATATTTGAAAACGTTTGAAATTGCGGGGGTTTTAAACTTCTTCAAAATTAACCCAGGAAAAAACAAAAAAAATTGGTTCTGGACTTTTCTCAAACACCTTGCAAGCAAATTTGGCAACACATAAGTTCTGATAACCAATATGCAGATTGACCTATCTTTGAGAACCATAACTGTAACACCCCATAAATTTCTTTATTTAATTTAATTAATTTTTTATTAAATAATAGAATTAATTGAATTATTTGAGAAATATGGATTAATAAGGCTAATGGGCCAGTGTCGCAAGTAGCAATTGGGGGGTGTGTTAGTTGCAAAGCCTTTTTTTCTAAAGTAAGGATGTATTTTCATAAAATAGAAAAGAGGAGGATTTTGTGAAA
Organism: Vicia villosa; assembly: GCF_029867415.1. Classification (NCBI taxonomy): domain Eukaryota; kingdom Viridiplantae; phylum Streptophyta; class Magnoliopsida; order Fabales; family Fabaceae; genus Vicia; species Vicia villosa. The sequence goes on from NC_081180.1 coordinate 149,191,231, forward strand.
GGAGAACCAAAAGGGAGAAGAAAAGAGCTGAACATGAAATTGTGAGAAGAGCAAGAGTGAAGAGCAAGGGCATCCAAGAATTCGACATCGAGGTAAGGGGGGATTCTTCTCATTAACCTCTATTATGGGTTGTATGAATGATTCAATAGAGTTTGTATGTTAGGATTCTGAATTGGATTGTATCTCGGGTTTGGGGTTTTAGGGTTTATAGAACTTTGGTTCGATTTAGGTTGTGAATGATGATTGGTGTTGAATAATGATGTTAAGCATGATTAGAAGTATGTGTAAATATGCAAATTGTGTTGTATGTGTGGTTCTTTTTCTGAAATTCGTACTGGTATGATTTTGAGGGCATTTGGGATGTATAGAATGTTGTTTTCTGCAGGTTGGGGTTTCTGAAATCGCCGGTTGGCGCCGCGTGCACAGGGTTGGCACCGCGAACAGGTGGGCAGAATGCCAGGATGTTGTGATACGCACAGGTCGCGCCGCGTACCTGTGTTGGCGCCGCGAAGGCGTAACTTTTTCTCGTTTCGCGTCGCGTACAGGTGTTTGCGCCGCGAATAGCTTGGCAGAGAGCCAAGGATTTTTGGAACGCTCAGTTCGCGCTGCGAACCAAGTAGGCGCCGCGTGCTGTTGATGTTTGGGACTTTTTAAAAAGTTTAACGATGCATAAATTTTTAACTGTTAGTCCGTTTGATGTGCCGTTTCGAGCACAGGGAAGCTAATTAAGCGATTTACGCAATAAAATAGTGTTTTGAGTTGTGACTCGATTTTATTTTAAAACGCTTGATTTAATTAGTTGTGGTGGTTTATGCGTACAAATTTACTGGTGAATGTTTTGGCTATTAACTCGTCTTGGTTGTGATTGATGATTAATATACATGTGTTGCTGATGTAAAATGTATATTTGAGTTGGTTGAAAAATAGCATAACTATTGTGTGGCTATTGTTGTTGCATTAGTTGATGATTATGATTGTTCAGTTGTTTGGTATTGATGATTAGCATGCGGTATGTGATGCATGCATTTCATAATCATGTTGTGGGCTGTATCCCTTATGGTGGTGGGACAGCGGTAGCTAATTCCCTTTGTGTGGAATTGGTGAGAGAAGTAGCCGAATCTTTATGGTGGTGGATCGGTGAGATGGGTTATCCCATGATTGGTACCACATGCATTTAGTTGCATTGCATTAGGTGTTGTGTATAATTGTAACATGAATGGAAGTTTTCCAATGTTACAATTTGTGTGTATTTTGGTATGAATGACTGTATTTGATGAATGTTGCTATACTATCTGAATATAATTGAATTTGGGTGAATAATGTATGAATGAAGTTGTATTGTTTATATTCCTATAACATTTGTTAATGCGAATGAAACTCACCCTTACTGTTGTTATTTTTCAGATTGAGGAGTAGCTTGTGTACTTGGTGAGGATTAGCTCATCAAGTAGTTCGTTAGAGTCAGTTGGGTCTGTGTCATGCTCTGGTCGTGTAACACTGGGAACGTTATTTTAGGATTGGTTGATAAATCCTTGTTTTGTTTATGGTTTATGGTTGGATCATGAGTCTCCGACTCTGGATGTTTAATTATTCAGTTGTTAAGAATATTCCGCTGTGTTAACATGATATCTGAATAATTTTTTTTATCGTTCCTTTACGGCATGACATGAATATTTGTTTATTTTGTTGGAGTTGTAATACCCTTCTTCATGTTTTACTCTGATTTTTGTTAAATTTTCCGCGGGGTTTATAAGGGTGTTACAATAGTGGTATCAGAGCATAGTCGGTCGTTTTAGTCAGAGTCTTAATGTCGGTTAATCCTTTGTATACGATTAGTGTAAGGTTGACACTGTCGATACTTCTTGTTCTAATGAATATTGTTTAATATTTAGCAGAACAATGGCCGGAAGAGGAGGAAGAAATGACGACGCGATTGCTGAGGCTCTGGGCATGATTGCTGGTGTACTAGGAGGGAATGCCAATGGAGCTGGTATTGGTGCTGACAGGCAGCTGAACAGTTTTCAGAGGAACAATCCTCCGTTGTTCAAGGGCACGCACGATCCCGAAGGCGCTCAGAGGTGGCTGAAGGAAATTGAAAGGATCTTCAGAGTGATCGATTGTGCTGAAAATCTGAAGGTGAGGTATGAGACTCACATGCTGTCTGAAGAAGCTGATGATTGGTGGATGGCTAGTAGAGATGAACTTGAATCTGCAGGTGTAGCGATCACTTGGGCTGTATTCAGGCGAGAATTCTTGAGGAGGTACTTTCCTGAGGATGTTCGGGGCAGGAAAGAAGTTGAGTTTTTGGAGCTGACACAAGGCAACATGATGGTACCGGAATATGCTTCAAAGTTTGTTGAGCTGGCCAAGTACTATGTCCACTATAACAATGATGAAGCGAGCGAATTTTCGAATTGTGTTAAGTTCGAGAATGGTCTTCGTGATGAAATTAAGCAGGGAATCAGGTACCAAAGGATTCGTCAGTTTACAGATTTGGTGGATTGTAGCAGGATCTATGAAGAGGATAACCTCAAGCTGAAGTCATCTCACTCCCGCGAGTTAGTTGACAAGAAAGGGAAGAAGCCTATGGACCGTGGTAAACCATATGGTAGGGGTAATTATAAGGCTGGAGGTTGGAAGAAGCCTAGTGGGGGAGACTCTAGTGCCCCTGTTAAGTGCTGTAAGTGTGGGGAACCTGGACATCGTGTTCACGAGTGCAACAGCGAAGAGAAGAAGTGCTACAGGTGTGGTAAAGCAGGCCACATTGCCGTTGACTGCAAGGGAAGGGCTGTGACTTGTTATAACTGTGGTGAAGAGGGCCATATTAGTCCACAGTGTCCTAAGACAAAGAAGAATCAAGCTGGGGGTAAAGTTTTCGCTTTATCAGGTTTAGAGACTACTCCAGAGGATCGATTGATTAAAGGTGTGTGTTTTATCCATGGCACTCCTTTAATTGCAATAATAGATACTGGAGCAACTCACTCGTTTATTTCGTTGGATTGTGATAAACGTCTGAACTTGGAAATATCTGATATTCATGGAAGTATGATCATTGACACTCCTGCGTCGGGTTCAGTGACTACTTTGTTTGCCTGTTTGAACTGTCCAATTGATATTTTTGGTAGAGAGTTCGGAATGGACTTAGTGTGCCTTCCGTTGGAACAACTTGATGTCATCCTAGGTATGAATTGGTTGCAATTTAATCGGGTTCATATCAACTGTTTCACGAAGACGATTATTTTTCCGGAAGATGTCGGTGTCGAAGGTTTGGCAATGACTGCTAGACAAGTGGATGAAGCAATGAAGGACGGGGCTGCCGTGTTTATGTTGATTGCATCCATGGAAGTAAAGAAGAAAGCGGTGAGCAGTGATTTACCGGTAGTATGTGAATTTCCAGAAGTCTTTCTAGAAGATGTAAGAGAGTTACCGCCAGAGAGGGAGGTAGAATTTGCTATTGAGTTAGTTCCTGGAACTAGTCCTGTGTCGATGGCGCCGTATCGTATGTCGGCATCTGAATTAGCAGAGTTGAAGAGTCAACTAAAGGAGTTACTAGAAAAAGAATTCATTCGTCCTAGTGTGTCGCCGTGGGGTGCGCCGGTGTTGTTGGTAAAGAAGAAAGAAGGCTCTATGAGATTGTGTGTGGATTATAGACAGCTGAATAAAGTTACTATCAAGAATCGGTATCCATTACCGAGGATTGATGATTTAATGGATCAACTGGTTGGTGCGAGCGTGTTCAACAAAATTGACTTAAGGTCGGGATATCATCAGATTCGGGTGAAGACGGACGATATTCAGAAAACGGCATTTAGAACAAGATATGGTCATTACGAGTATACAGTGATGCCATTTGGAGTGACTAATGCGCCAGGTGTTTTCATGGAGTATATGAATAGGATCTTCCATCCTTACCTGGATCAGTTTGTGGTGGTATTTATCGATGATATTCTGATATATTCTAAGAGTGAAGAAGAACATGCAGAGCATCTAAGAGTGGTATTAAAACTATTGAAGGAAAAGAAACTTTATGCGAAACTGTCAAAGTGTGAGTTCTGGCTAAGTGAAGTAAGCTTTCTTGGGCACGTAATTTCTAAAGATGGTATTGTCGTTGACCCAACGAAAGTAGAAGCAGTGTCTCAATGGGAAGCTCCGAAGTCAGTTTCCGAAATCCGTAGTTTCCTTGGTCTTGCGGGTTACTATAGAAAGTTCATTGAAAGTTTTTCAAAGTTAGCGTTTCCATTAACTAAGTTGACTAGGAAGGGTCAAGCATTCATCTAGGATTCGAAATGTGAAGAAGGATTCCAAGAGTTGAAGAAGAGGTTGACTAGTGCGCCGATCTTGATTTTGCCGAATCCGGCGGAATCTTTTGTTGTATATTGTGATGCTTCGTTGTTGGGATTAGGAGGTGTACTAATGCAGAATTAACAGGTAGTCGCTCATGCGTCGAGACAACTCAAAGTGCATGAGAGAAACTATCCGACTCATGACTTAGAGTTGGCAGCAGTGGTATTTGTGTTGAAATTGTGGAGACATTATCTGTATGGTTCGAGGTTTGAAGTGTTTAGTGATCACAAGAGCTTGAAGTATCTCTTTGATCAAAAAGAGCTGAATATGAGGCAAAGAAGGTGGTTAGAGTTCCTCAAGGATTATGATTTTGGACTAAATTACCATCCGAGTAAAGCAAACGTGGTTGCCGATGCTTTGAGTAGGAAGTCCTTGCATATGTCTATGCTTATGGTAAGAGAATTGGATTTAATTGAACAATTCAGAGATTTGAGTTTAGTATGCGAAGGCACTCCTGTCAGTGTTAAGTTGGATATGCTAAAGCTGACTAGTGGTATTCTGGAAGAGATTCGAGAAGGTCAGAAAACCGATGTAGAGTTGGTGGATAAGTTGACTCTGATTAACCAAGGCAAGGGAGGCGAATTCAGAATCGACGAGAATGGTATTATAAGGTTTGGTAATCGTGTTTCTGTTCCTAATGTTCCCGAATTGAGGAAGAGTATTCTCGAAGAAGGACACCGTAGTGGATTGAGTATTCATCCTGGTGCTACCAAGATGTATCATGATTTAAAGAAGCTGTTTTGGTGGCCTGAAATGAAAAAGGAAATAGCTGAATTTGTCTATGCTTGTTTGACTTACCAGAAGTCGAAGACTGAGCATCAGAAACCATATGGAGCTATGCAACCGTTATTTATTCCGGAATGGAAGTGGGATAGTATATCTATGGATTTTGTTTCTGGTTTGCCGAAGACAGTGAAGAACTATGAAGCCATTTGGGTTATTGTAGATAGGTTGACAAAGTATGCTCATTTTATACCAATGAGAATGGATTACCCGATGGAGATACTTGCTCAATTGTACATTGAGAAGATAGTGAGTTTACATGGTATTCCTTCGAGTATCGTGTCAGATAGAGATCCAAGGTTTACATCCAAATTTAGGGAAGGGTTGCAGAAGGCTTTGGGTACTAAGCTGAGATTGAGTTCTACTTATCATCCGCAGACGGATGGACAGACAGAAAGAATTATTCAATCGCTAGAAGATTTCTTACGTGCTTGTGTGTTAGAAAAAAGTTGTACTTGGGATAGTTATCTACCCTTGATCGAATTTACCTACAATAATAGCTTTCACTCGAGTATTGGTATGGCTCCGTTTGAAGCTTTATATGGTCGGAGGTGTAGGACGCCTTTATGTTGGTATGAATCTGGCGAAAGTGCGGTGATTGGACCAGAGATTGTTCAAGAAATGACGGAAAAGATTAAGATGATTCAGGAGAAGATGAAGGCTTCTCAAAATATTCAGAAGAGTTATCATGACAAGAGGCGGAGAACACTTGAATTTCAAGAAGGAGATCACGTGTTTATGAGAGTTACTCTTATGACTGGTATCGGACGAGCTCTAAAGTCAAGGAAGTTGATTCCGCGTTTTATTGTTCCGTTTCATATTTCAGAAAGAGTATGAGATGTGGCGTATCGCATTGCGTTACCACCGACGCTTGCAAATCTGCATGATGTATTCCATGTGTCGCAATTGAGGAAATACATTGCTGATCCGTCGCATGTGATCCAAGTGGATGATGTACAGGTAAAGGATAATCTGACAATTGAAGCTTTGCCTATGAGGATTGAAGATCGGAAGGTGAAACAATTGCGCGGAAAGGAGATAGCGTTGGTCAGAGTAGCTTGGAGAGGACCAGCCGGTGGAAATGTTACATGGGAATTGGAGAGCCAGATGAAGGACTCCTACCCGGAACTCTTTGCCTAAGGTATGTTTTCGAGGACGAAAACTTTTCTAGTGGGGGAGGGTTGTAACACCCCATAAATTTCTTTATTTAATTTAATTAATTTTTTATTAAATAATAGAATTAATTGAATTATTTGAGAAATATTGATTAATAAGGCTAATGGGCCAGTGTCGCAAGTAGCAATTGGGGGGTGTGTCAGTTGCAAAGCCTTTTTTTCTAAAGTAAGGTTGTATTTTCATAAAATAGAAAAGAGGAGGATTTTGTGAAAGGAGAGCCAAAAGGGAGAAGAAAAGAGCTGAACGTGAAATTGGGAGAAGAGCAAGAGTGAAGAGCAAGGGCATCAAAGAATTCAACATCGAGGTAAGGGGGGATTCTTCTCATTAACCTCTATTATGGGTTGTATGAATGATTCAATAGAGTTTGTATGTTAGGATTCTGAATTGGATTGTATGTCGGGTTTAGGGTTTATAGAACTTTGGTTCGATTTAGGTTGTGAATGATGATTGGTGTTGAATAATGATGTTAAGCATGATTAGAAGTATGTGTAAATATGCAAATTGTGTTGTATGTCTGGTTCTTTTTCTGAAATTCGTACTGGTATGATTTTGAGGGCATTTGGGATGTATAGAATGCTGTTTTCTGCAGGTTGGGGTTTCTGAAATCGCCGGTTGGCGCCGCGTGCACAGGGTTGGCGCCGCGAACAGGTGGGCAGAATGCCAGGATGTTGTGATACGCACAGGTCGTGCCGCGTACCTGTGTTGGCGCCGCGAAGGCGTAACTTTTTCTCGTTTCGCGTCGCATACAGGTGTTTGCGCCGCGAATAGCTTGGCAGAGAGCCAAGGATTTTTGGAACGCTCAATTCGCGCCGCGAACCAAGTTGGCACCGCGTGCTGTTGATGTTTGGGACTTTTTAAAAAGTTTAACGATGCATAACTTTTTAACTGTTAGTCCATTTGATGTGCCATTTCGAGCACAGGGAAGCTAATTAAGCGATTTACGCAATAAAATAGTGTTTTGAGTTGTGACTCGATTTTATTTTTAAACGCTTGATTTAATTAGTTATGGTGGTTTATGCGTACAAATTTACTGGTGAATGTTTTGGCTATTAACTCGTCTTGGTTGTGATTGATGATTAATATACATGTGTTGCTGATGTAAAATGTATATTTGAGTTGGTTGAAAAATAGCATAACTATTGTGTGGCTATTGTTGTTGCATTAGTTGATGATTATGATTGTTCAGTTGTTTGGTATTGATGATTAGCATGCGGTATGTGATGCATGCATTTCATAATCATGTTGTGGGTTGTATCCCTTATGGTGGTGGGACAGCGGTAGCTAATTCCCATTGTGTGGAATTGGTGAGAGAAGTAGCCGAATCTTTATGGTGGTGGATCGGTGAGATGGGTTATCCCATGATTGGTACCACATGCATTTAGTTGCATTGCATTAGGTGTTGTGTATAATTGTAACATGAATGGAAGTTGTCCAATGTTACAATTTGTGTGTATTTTGGTATGAATGACTGTATTTGATGAATGTTGCTATACTATCTGAATATAATTGAATTTGGGTGAATAATGTATGAATGAAGTTGTATTGTTTATATTCCTATAACATTTGTTAATGCGAATGAAACTCACCCTTACTGTTGTTATTTTTCAAATTGAGGAGTAGCTTGTGTACTTGGTGTGGATTAGCTCGTCAAGTAGTTCGTTAGAGTCAGTTGGGTCTGTGTCATGCTCTGGTCGTGTAACACTGGGAACTTTATTTTAGGATTGGTTGATAAATCCTTGTTTTGTTTATGGTTTATGGTTGGATCATGAGTCTCCGACTCTGGATGTTTAATTATTCAGTTGTTAAGAATATTCCGCTGTGTTAACATGATATTTGAATAATTTTTGTTTTATCGTTCCTTTACGGCATGACATGAATATTTGTTTATTTTGTTGGAGTTGTAATACCCTTCTTCATGTTTTACTCTGATTTTTGTTAAATTTTCCGCGGAGATTAGAAGGATGTTACAATAACTGCCAGATTCAGTTGGTGGTGCAGTAGCTATAAAGTTCACTGAAAAATGTATACAGTTGTATCATTGCCCACCAGTTGCACTACACGGGAGAAGGGTAATGCTAATGTAATGGGTTGGGGGTATTGTTAGATAACCCATTTAATTAGTTAGAGACAATTCGATAGTTTTTAGATTCATATAGTTAGAGAAATAGAGTACATTATTACAATGTATATAAATAATCAAGAGAGTAGTGAGAAGGATCTTGAGTCAATTTGTTAAAATTGGAGCCTTTTGACATTGGGAGGTGCAGACAAATAGGGGAATTCTTCTCTATTTCATTTGAATAAAATTTCAATACATATCAGGTGACTACCCTACATCACTGGTGTGGTTCGGTAGGTGCTGATTGTCATTGTTTAAGAAATAAGATATTGCATGAACTTTCATATAACATCTTGACATAGCTTTTGTGGTTTTTCTTTTTGTATATTGGTTACCAATGATAATTTATTATGTTACTGTTCTTCCACTACAACACCATGTCTAATGTACTAAATTTATTGTTTTTCCACTTTGTTAGATTTTCGGCACGACAGAATACCTTTATGGGAAAAGAAATATTGCACTTTGAGTGGGTGTGTACCATGGCAGAAGATTGTTGATTCCAAAAAATTGATCTACTGCCACCAAAATGTGCTCGATTGGAAGGATTCAGGTGCCAAAGTAGCCTTTCAAAATGCCAAAAAACAAAAAACAGTATTGGCTGAAAATCAACAGCCTTCCCTATGACGTTTCTCTGCTTGATCCAAATGCTTATATCGAGCAAATAGATTGGAATCCTTGTATTGAACCTGAACTGATCAAGGAAATAGATAACGCACACTTTGGTTTTGGATAGGCAATGATTATGATGGGGCTTTACTACTAGTTATCAGAGAATTTATGTGTTGTCAAACTTGTTTGCAAGGTGTTTGCTACAACATTTCTTGTCTCTGGCAACACTTGGAAAACGTTGTCAGAACTCTTAAAATCGTTGCCTAAAAGAATAGGGGACGTTTTTTAGGCGTCTCTTATGCGAGCGTTGCCTATAATCTAAGAGGACGTTTTTTCGTGATCTTTGGGCACGCTTTCTAAAAACGCCGCCTAAACAAAAGGAAAAGGGGACGATTATTTGTGGCTTTTGGGGCGACATTTTTTAAGCGTTGCCATATGCGGCTACAATTAATAAGCGTTGCCTTAGATCTGAATCAAGAGGACCATTTTTAAAGTGTAGCCATAGTTCCTCATAAAATATACAATTTTTCATTTATTTTCTAAATAATATAATTGATTATGACCGACCTATAAAAATGTCAATTATTATAACTTAAACAAGATCAAATTTAACCGTACATCCATAAAATTTGTAATATTGTAATAAAATCGAGATAGTATCCCGTAAACAAAATTCCTAATGTAACATTTGAAGTATGACCCTAGTAAAATAACAAAAAAACATAGTTCAAGAAAAGAAAAGAAAAACATAGTTCAAGTCTAATGCTTTCAACTACAAACCAAAAAAGACATCATCCAACTCATTCATGTTAATCTTCTTGGAATTCATCATCCAGATCGTCCTCTTGAAATTCATCACATATGTTGTCTTCCAAAAATTATTCATCTACGTCGTCCTCTTGAAAAATTCACCATCTATATCGTCCTCTTGAAATTTATCATCAAGATCTATGTTGTCCTCTAGAAATTCGTCACCTACGACGTCCTCTTGAAATCCATCATCTACGTCATCCTCTTGAATTTCATCATTTATCTCATTCTTTTCAACATCTTCATTGATACCTTGTTGCATAAGAAAAAAAATACATCAACCATAAATATTTTTGATCCAAAAGACAATTAGGACATCAACAAGAATTAAACCTTGCACAAATAAAAACAAAAACAACGAGCAAACCATACTCAATTATGCATTAACATACCCTTAACAACATGGTCGCGAACGCCGCTAATCAAAAGTATCAGTGCTACAACCATGACTATATTTAAACTCTACAGCTAATACTACCCTTATTACACACACACACACACTCAATTATGCATTAACATACCCTTAAAAACATGGCCGCGAACGCCGCTGATCAAAAGTATCAGTGCTACAACCATGACTATATTTAAACTCTACGGCTAATACTACCCTTATCTCACACACACACACACACACACACACACTCAATTATGCATTAACAGACCCTTAACAACATGGCCACAAACGCCGCTGATCAAAAGTAACTGTGCTAAAACCATGACTATATTTAAACTCTGTGGCTAATACTACCCTTATCTCACACACACACGCACGCACACGCACACGCAAATATATTACAAATCTGGAAAAGTAAATATATATATATATATATATATATATATATATATATATATATATATATATATATATATATATATATATATATATATATATATATATATATATATATATATATATATATATATATATATATAACACAACTGACGCTACAACATTTTTTTCTCTTTTAGGACACAACAATTTTTTGGTGGAATTATTTCTCCTGAGATTGGAAAATTGAAAAAATGGTTTCTATCTATTTCAAAGAGTAACCTAATTGGTTCAATTCAACAATAAATTGGGGTTTTGACAAACCTTATTTATATTGATTTATCATTCAATTCTATATCTAATTCTATATCTGGTGTATCATCCCTGAAACCATAAGTAACCTGAGTAAAATAAATTTCCTTATACTTTTCCTTATACTTTCTAATAACAAGTTGTCTGCTATCCTTGCAAAATATTTACCAATTCGAAAGTAATAGTAGTAGGGAATCCATTTTCTATCTATTAGTTTGTTAACATTCCATTAGAGTTTTGATTAGGTCAAAAAAGAAGAGAAACTCTAATTTAGGAAAAACCTAAATCATCGAGAAATCAAGTTACTTTGGCTGAAATAAAAATAAAAAGAAATAGATCATCCTAACTCATAACCAAGCACAATAGCAACGCATATTACACACAGAATTTTGAAAGTTGAAACATACAGTATCTATAAGAATATTTAGTATAAGTCATGTATTATTCCTAAAAATCAAGCTCACCATACAATGTATCCGGTTCAAATGATCTTGCAGCTTCAACACGGCAAGCTCTAAGTATTGTTCGAGCGCAATAACACAGCAACACTCGCAACAATATGACTGGCGGCAACACGACCCGCGATGCACAGCAACGCGACCGACATCAATAAATTTGTGTATTAGTTTGGTTGTTCGTGATTAGGTTTCTATACAGCATTTCTCTTATACATGTGTGAACCGGTTATGGGTATTGGGCTGGCCCAGGTGATTTTTGTTCATGAGTGTTTTTTTTTTCTTTTTTCTTTTTAATTTTTATTATATAAAATAATTTATGTAAATTATTTATTCACCGCAAGACCGTTTAAAAAATATATAAATCTTATTTAAAAATTATTGTGTCTTTAAATATAAGCTTACTTTTAAATTTTAGGATGGATTGATTGTTTTATTACAAAAGAGTTCTTTGTTTTTAAATTTATATTACGAAACATGTTTTAAATAATTTAATTTCATAAAATATATATTTTAGTATTAAATTAAATAAATATTATAATAATTGAAGAAATGTTAAATAAAATTTTAAATGTTTGAAGAAATGTTAAATTAAAAATATTTTGCGATTAAATTAAATAAATGTCTTTTGGCCAAAAGACATTTCTTACTAGATTTTTCTAATAGAGATTTTTATACCTACAATATTTTTTATTAGTATTCTCTTTTTTTTAAAGAGATTTCTATGCCTACAATATTTTTTATTAGTATTATCTTTTTTATTTTATTATTAGTAAACACGTACACGTTGAATTTAATAATTGTAGAGAGGAGAAAAATGTGATAATTCTAAACTACATTGCTCTCACATAATTAAGAACTATTAACTATTAATATATTATTATATTTTTAGTTAGTTGTAATCTCCGTGCTCATAAATCAATTCATGTGTGCCACTTAAATTTTCAAATCATATTTATATTATTATAATATTTCTTAACAAAAATTATATTATTTTAATAAATGATTGAACTTAAAATTTTATATATATAATAGTATATTATTATATTATGTGTTAGATGATTTTTTATATTTAAATTTTTTCTAATAATATCTGGAAAGAAATAATTGTTTTTTAGCCTCGAAGACTGCACCAAAAATTTGCTGTTGTTAAAATTATATGTAACATTGAAGAAATGTAGCCTTTTGTAACAATTTAAAAATGTCCCCAAAAATATTTAAGGGGACAATTATTAACCATTGCTAAAGAAATAGTAAAATGATGCTAAAAAATCGTCCCCAAAAGTAATTAAGAGTACAGTTAACAGTCGTTGCCAAAAATATAAAAGTTACGCTTCAAAAATGTCCCCCAAAGTATTTTAGGCAACGATTATCAAGGGTTGCAAATATATTTTTGGCAACAGCCATAAATCGTTGCCTATATGAATTTTAGGCAACAATTTTTACATGTTACCTATAAAAGTGTTGCTAGAGACAACAAATGTTGTACCAGAATCAGTTTTTTTTGTTTTTTCCTGGTTTGTTTAGAAGAGGTTTAAAACCCCCCGCAAATTCAAATGTTTTCAGATTTATGTCAAGTGTCTTCGACGTGTCGTGCCACGTCAGCCTCTGTTACTGGAAACTAACGGGAGGGACCAATATTGGAGACGGAAAAGTTTGCAAGGACTATTTATTGAAGAAAAATTTTAGAAGGACTAAAATTGCAGGGTCGCATATTTATAAGGACTAAAAACGTATTTAACAAAAAAAAACTGGTTCACCAGCTGAATTTTTCAGTTCCAGGAAAACTATAGGGGAAGAAAGGATCGATTGAAAAACATGGGCAGGTTGACACACACGCTTTGAAGGTTGAATAAAACTTGGATTTAAAATTTATGAATGAGGTGTGCTGAATTTAGAACACATGTGCTGGGTTTAGAACACATCTGTCAATGCGAGCAGCAGAACTTCCAAATGAGTTCGCATCAGAGGTTTCATTGCTAGCTGGAACATAATTCCAATTACAAAATACGTATAGTAAAAATTTTATATCATAAATGGACATCATCACAACAAAACATATGTAATAGAAAAGGGTTATAGAGAATTACATAATATTAACGTAGATAATGGAGTTCTCTGAGCAGGATATGTATACGGGATGAACCTCCATGTCCAGATGTAGGCACAAGAGGTGTATCATTCTCGTCTACCAATTAAAGAGCATAAATTTAATCTTCATAAACAATAGTTACACTGATATCATGACTATTATAATATGTTTACATAATATGATTACATACCTGTGACTTCCATAATAATTTGTTTGCGCAATATCATCTTTCTACGTAATCTGGCATTGGAGTAGCTGTTTCCTTCCATGGGTTTAGAAGGATTTGTTCACAATATCAACATATGTGAGTTATTGAAAGATACCAAAACATATATACTTTGATATGTCAATGTGTGTGTTATGATAAGAATTAAATGAAACAACAAATGAATTATTTCCTAATGAATGCAAATATAACTCTCAACAATTTACCTTTTGGTTTTTTGCTTAAGTAATGTAAAACCAAACAGACACCATAATAAAGAAATAAAGAAATAAATAAAGAACGAACATTGAAGCATAAGTCCTATTAAGGATTGAAATATATAAAATATATTCGATTAAAATAAGTAAACATACTTCTGTTCTTCCATACATCATCAATAAAACTAACACAAAATCTAAAAATTAATAACCGGCCTAAAATTATGCCCCCAAATTCTAAAATAGTAATCATCCAGCACAATGAAATGTGCAGTACATATTGAAACCAACAAACTGACGTAAATGAAAACAGAATACTAAAACAGAAGCATGTAAATTATTCCTTCTCAATCTTAATGTTCTATGTAATTCTTGAGTTTGCTCGGTCATTCTCATCAGCGAATTCATCTATGGCCCTTTTAGCAGGACTGATTTCAGAGGCATTGTCTTCAACATGTTTGGAAGCCGAACAATTATCTCCACATTTCTCCTCAACAGCAATGTCCTCAAACTTGATATCCAAATTCTGAACTACACCAGCATCTATGTCATTATGAACTACACCAGCAGCCAAATCATCTTCAACGCCACAAAAACTCTAAATCAAACAAAAATTAATATGAGGTATAAAACAATGCATCAAGACATAAGAAAGAAGTTAAACTATAAAATAATTCAATTCTATATGACAACATATAATACCTGAACATCAATTTTGAATTTAGCCACGACATTTTGGTCAATACACAAATTTTTAACACGAAATGACTGTTCAAACCCAGAATTCACATCATTGTTCACAACTATCTTAAAAAGCATTGTTTGTTCAACCAATTCACCAATAACCGTTGGCAAAATGAATGGCTCCACATCCTAAAATCATAAATGACACCAACAAAATGTGTTAGATTACACACTACTACATTTTTTGCCTACGGCCACGCTAAAATTTTCCACAGCTCAGAAACTGTGGTCACATATATGATTTGGTTAGGGTTTTAAAAGCGTAGAATTATGTTATAAAATATTGAATCCGGAGTATGAAACTGTGGCCTTTACTTCAATTACCACGGTTATACAACAGCAGATATTTTAAGCCGCAAAGGAAAACCGCGGTCTTATAATTTTGACAAAAAACTGTGGCCCAAACTCAAAAAATATACCCGCTAGAACTTCCCTCTATTTTTTTAAGTTTCCCCCTCCTTAATTTTTTTTCTAATTTATTTTAAATACAAAAAAAAAACGTTGAAAAGGTAAATACCACATCCCTCTTATCTCCTAAAACCAAAACCCTATCTTCCACCTTCACCCTCCCTCTCAAACTCAATCGCCTCCACCCAAAACCCTTCAGATTCTCTTTATCCCCAAAATGCAGTGGTGACGTAATTCTGGTCGGGGAAGCGTGTCCGGCGGCGTGCTCGATTGGTAGAGGAACAATTGTCGAGACAAAGAGACGCGTGGATCTTGGCATGGTGGACTCACAGTAGCAACGTTTCCGGTTGTTCTCGCGTGTTTTGGTGAGTTCTCATTTT
Source organism: Vicia villosa (assembly GCF_029867415.1). Classification (NCBI taxonomy): domain Eukaryota; kingdom Viridiplantae; phylum Streptophyta; class Magnoliopsida; order Fabales; family Fabaceae; genus Vicia; species Vicia villosa. The sequence goes on from NC_081180.1 coordinate 149,206,658, forward strand.
CTTGAGAGTTTCCCTCTTCTTCTCTTCTGTTCGATTCTGTGTTGCAGAGTTGTTGTTGTGTTGGTATTATTGTTGATTGGTGCTCTGTCCTTGCTACTAATTGCTTTCAAAGTAAAGAGTTTTTCATCTTGCACACAAGGTGTTTGATGAAAAGTCTCAACCAAGTTCTTTTAATTTTTGTTTTGTTTCAGTTTGACTTTTGTTTTTTCATACTCATATCAGTTTCATTTGGAATGATATTTGATACATATTTGGTCGGTTCCATTTTTTTAATAGTAGCAGGAACTATGGCTAGTTCTCGCTTTCTGGTTGCGGCTCTCGCTACTGTACAAAGATGCAACAATAAATCTTCTATCATTATTCCTTAGAAAAAATATCGCAGCCTGAAAGAGCATGAAACATCACATTGAAGTATCCATGGAGTTATTAATACAGGTATGGATGTTGGTAACCTATTTTAGTTTCGATTATAAGATGATTGATGTGTGTATCCTCGCTTTCTCGATGTTGGCATAAGTTCAAGTGATGGAACAGTCTGTGTCTGGGAAGTTGAAACAGGCCAATATTTGAGACGGTGGGAGGTTGGCGAAGTTGTGAGCTATGTTGCATGGAATCCTCTGTCCGATTTTCATATTTTGGCAGTCTCTACGTAAGTCTAGTTTCATTGACTAAAATGCGTAGTTTTTTGTTTATAAAATCTACCAGTTTTCCTCTTTAATGTTCTACATCAAAGAGTTACCATATTGATGGCAATAAAGAAATGATAGCTATTGGTACCATGAATATTTTTGGTTCACTAACCTCTTGCTACCCCACAACAGGCCCGTTTTCGCGTTTCGCTGTGAATTACAATGATGGTTGCAAAACTGCAGCATCAAACATTGTAATGTCAATAGCAGTGATGTTGACATTATTATTCCTAACACCTTTGTTCCATTACACTCCTCTAGTGGTGTTATCCGCCATAATCGTATCTGCAATTCTTGGACTCATAGATTATCAAGCCGCAATCCATTTGTGGAAAATCGATAAATTTGATTTTCTAGTATGTTTCAGTGCATATGTTGGAGTTTTCTTTGGCAATGTCGAAATTGGCTTAGTACTAGCAGTATGTATCACTAAACTCTTTTTTTTTCTTTTCTGTTTTGATATGAATTTCTATTATTGAAATTAATATATGCTTTTTTTATGGATATGCAGGTTACATTATCTATACTTAGAGTACTTTTATTTGTGGCAAGGCCTAGAACATTTGTGTTAGGAAACATTCCAAATTCATCAGCATACATAAATGTAGAACATTATTCAAATGCACATCATGTTCATGGAATACTAATTCTTGAAATTGATGCGCCGATTTACTTTGCGAATGCAAGCTATTTAAGAGAGAGGTGAGACACTAATTAGGTATATGATGAAAAATAATATAATTGGAAATTTACTAGAAAGTTTTGTTTATAGGATTACAAGGTGGATTGATGAAGAGGAAGAGAAATTCAAAGGTGCGGGAAGTACTAGTTTGCAGTACGTTATAGTGGATATGACAGGTAAAATCGTGATTAAAAAGTGATTAAGAGATTAATTAACAATCTGGTTAAAAGATTTTGAGTTTAACTTGAAGTTTATTTTGATTCACAACTGTTGCGAACATTGATACAAGTGGAATAAGCATGCTTGAAGAGTTCAAGAAGACCCTCGATAGAAAAGGACTACAAGTAATTATTTTAATATCAAATATTTGTCCCTTTATAATATCGAGCGAGTATTAATCAAATTTTTGTACACTTCTTTTCCTATGTGTTTAGCTCGTTTTGGTCAATCCCGGAAGCGAGGTGACAAAGAAGCTGAACAAATCAAAGTTCCTAGATGAAATAGGACATAAATGGGTTTATGTGACAGTTGAAGAGGCTGTTGGAGTATGCAGTAGCTTCATGCTTCATACACAAAAGGCTAACCCTAAAGATGAATCAGAAGGTTTGAATAGTGTGTGAGAAGAAGCATTGTTTATTATAGAGTTTATCTTAGCTACTAATTGCTACTATATGTGGCATGTTAGTTTCTGAATCATGCTACAAAATATATAGTGAGGCATAGAGAGTGCTAGAGTATTATAAATTAATAAGTTTCTCAAATTTGCATCTTGAGTTGGAAGAATGTTTCCAACATAGGCTGTTGAATATTTATGTATCCATATAATATGTTTTAAATGGAAAGTAGTTGTTATGAAATTGAAAATGTCGTTAGACGTTATAACAATTCACTAAGTCTCTCTTGGAAGATACATACTTATTCTTATAATTGTATTTTATTTTCGAATAAGTTAGCATTAAGTATGAATTATAAATGTAGTATCCCGCGATATAAGAAGAGTGTAGAAGATACAAAACACTTAGCTTGGGTGATGAAGAAGAACATAAAAGGATTAAGGAGCTTCTCTACGCAGTGCTGACTCAATAGAGCTTGGCAGATTGTGGATCAGATTGCTGGGAGAGCAACTAGTGCTTATAATCATAGTCAGGTATTTATGGGGTTGTCTAATTTGGTTTATTTGATTATCACCCCTTCACTGGACACTGGATGAGCCTTGAAATTGTTCTTTTTTCCACATCAGGGTATTCAGGGTTTGCGCGATACAATAGCTGTCGGAATTGGAGAGCGTGATGGTTTTCTTGCTAATGCCAATGACATTTTCTTGCTAAGCATAACAGTATGTAACAACTTATAATTATTTACAACTTTATTCAATTACATATTTCAATTAAAACAAATTTCAACTTAGAAATCACATACAACAACAACAATCACATACAACAACAACAATCATTGCAAGGCATAGACCTACATCAACACTGTACCAATAAACAAAGGTACTCAACGTCTCTTCAACACTGGCCATATGCCTACAACTTGATAAACTTATGAAAACTTATAACATACAACTCAATTCAATCAACATTGGTCATAAGACCTGCAGCTCAATAATGCCCAAAAACCGGGACAAGACAACTTATTCAACTGTACCTGCAAATCAACTTATTCGACATAATTCCAACCAAACAAACTAACCAAAAATATCTATAAATACATACGAACTACTTCGACAATTTTCAACTAATTCCGGACAACTAATTATACCGATTAATTTGGCTAATTCGGCTATTCGGCACTGTTTCCATTAACTGTTATCACCGCTACTTACTGACAGAGCTTCTGTTAATTAACTTACCGATTTAATGTTCCTGCTATAACAACTAGATTACTTCTAAATTAATTACTGCTAGATAATTATTCCAGTTTGCTAACATATCAATTCCCGCTAAATTCTGCTATTATATTGTTCCAACATTTACTGCTATCAGTACTCCAATCAACCACTGATCCTGAAATTATTACCAAAATATCTCTGTTATTTAATTCCCTTGTTATTTACTCATTAATACTGCTACTCGTCAACTGCCATACTACTACTTTAATAATGCCACCACAACTTTATCCTACTCTGCTATTTGACTGGCTCTGCAGATTAATTACTAAGAGCCTTGCTAATAATTATTTCAGCCTGCACATAACTACTAATTTGATTCTACTAAAATACCAATTCCTATCGATTTCATTAAAACTACGGTTTTCAGCTGAATCTACTAACATATTGCTTCTACTGCACATCCTGATTTATCATGTTTATTATCCAGTCATTATTATCCTTCAACTAATCAAATTATATTACTTTACTAAACAATATATTGCTACTAGATAATATATATTAATTACTAAAAGAATTGGAATTAAAATTAATGGAGAACTAATTAACATAACCATGAAAAACAACGTGGCCCCCACATATTGAGGTAAGGGGCCCCCACCCTTAGTGATGTGGAACCCGCCCCTAAAAATCTTTTTTTCCTACAAGTTGGGGCGCCCACCCCACTCTTATGGGGCCTCCGCCCCTTACTTTTCTTCTTCACTTGTTTGTGTGCCCAGAAACACCACAACCACACCGATCCTGAAGTTTTTTATTACATCGATCCACAAAACCAGCACAACAACAATCACGGTTTCTAATTATCAATTCAATCTACATTAACAACATTGAATTTCAGTGTCAATTTCCACCGATTACAGTAACATAAATTCAACACAGAAAACAGACAATTTAATTCCTTGACAGAACCAACAATTTACACGATCAACAGTTTATCACAACATCAGACATTACAAAACTAGCAAAAAATTCATGGCATAAATTTGTACAACCCAATCCCACCTATGGTTCGTCATATACATGGTTATAGAGATTGAACCCCACCCTTACCTCGGAATGAAGGTCTTTCCATGATTTTCTGGTCGAATCCGCTTTGCCGCAGCTTCCAATTTTCGTGCTCTACAACTTCCGTATTATTCTTCTCTACAAACCCTTGTTCCTCTTTTTCACTACGTATAGTACAAAAACCTATTTCCTCTTTTCTTTTTAATTCCAACCACCAAAAAATAATACTCTTAATGGGTCTATTATCTACACCTCCTTATATGCTATTTAACACACAACAACTAAATCCAACTAAATAAAATAATATTCTCATAAAACTAATATTATTTCAAATATTAATTCTCTGACTAATTCGACCATCCACTTAACAACTCTAATCAACATATCAATCCAATTACGCCTTTAGAATAATACCGGTAATTCCCAACTTCGACTATTTCCAACAAATAAACCCTTAATTAATTTAATTAAGCAATTAATTAAATTCGGGACGTTACACCAACAAGAAACAAAAGGTATGCTCGCATAGCATACCTCATGTGCATGGTAACTTGCTCGGCACCATCATCGGCATCTCGTGCACGTTGTACCTCCTCCTCTAACACTTAGGCCAAATAATTGTACCTAACGTGACTACCTCGGGTTTTACCAATCTCCTCCAAGTCACTCTCAAGGGTAACTCCCAACATATTAACCAACAAATCCAACACCTCCTCCTTACCGATCCTCTAATGATCTAAGAATCTCCCTCTTATCAGAAGATGCAGCAGACATGCGACATCGTCGAATGTGATCGTCATCTCACCACGTGGTATGTGAATTGACAATGTCTCATGGTGCCACCTCTTGACGAACACGTTAATCATACCCCTGTTGAACACGATGTATCCATACTGGGCCAAATATTTCAACCTTCTAGGCTATAAAAGCTCATCAATCCATGGCTCTATAGAGGGAAGAGGAAGAAGGAATAAATCGGACGATCCTCCTCTAAAACTATGAGGCGCCGCAGGCTGTTCAGGTGCTCGTGATACAGGTGCAGGCTGTGCACGAAGCCGCCTCTGGTGTCGTCCCGGGCTGGGATGGAAGCTGGGATGAAGGCTCTGACTGAGGATGAGAGTGGGCCTCTGGTACCTCTGGTGTCGCCTGAGAACCTGAGGTCTCTCCTGCCTCAAATGCTGTAGGTGGAGAGGCGCGTCTGCGAGACGACGGAGTGGAGAAGGATGGACTGGAGAATCTCATTTGCTGCGGGAGGCCGAAGTAGTGGGAGTAGCAGGAGGAACACCAGAAGATGGAGCTGGTGCATCCGGTACGACCTATCCAAATGCAGGAGGAGCCTGGATTTTCTAACTCCTTTCGCTCTACACAGCTGCTTGTTGTGCTACCCTGCCGTGTCTCAATCGAGATGCTCTGTTAGTCATTGCTCCTATAGAAACATGAAAAGAATGTTAACTTAAGGACCAATGTTGAAAACAAACTTGAAAGCACATAAGGAAAAAAACCCAGAAATATACTTGTGGTTTTGTTCTTGATGAAAACTAGAAGTATATTTCCACTTTCTGCTGCAATTTCAGAGGTGCGGTAATGACACCCCACTCCCATAAAAGAAATCAAATAAATAGCCCTTGATCATTTAAAAGACATGCTTAACACCTTAGAAATGATTTATAATGTTCAAAACAATCCACAAGTACCTAATATCATACCTAAAACACATATTTAAGTGGATTTTACATAAACTCTAAAAATTTCAAAATCAACTTACTTATTGATTGTTGTTGTTTTTTGTTGTTTGATTGTTGTTGGATGCTTGATACACCGATGCTTGATGCCTTAGAACGACTTCGGTTGTAAATGTGGTTGATTCGGTGAAAATGATATTTAGAGAGTTTTGATAGAGTGAATGTGTTTTGTTTTTGTTTTTGAAATTGTATTGGGAGGGGAAGAGTCAGTGCGCCTTTTAGAAGTCCCACAAACCAGAAATATACTTGTGGTTCCATACCGTAGTTATATTTCCCGTTAGTTCCAACGTTAATGTCAATTATGGTGTGCACCGGAAATATACTTTCAATTTTGAGGGACATTTTTGGAATTTCACGTGGTGTATTGAAAAAGAATAGGGTGGAATAAGAATTCCCCTAATTTTAAAGTCTAAGCCATATGATTTTTTAAGCCTCGTGAACCGACTCATACTGGCTAGCCTATTTTGACAGCTCTAAAAATGAGAATGATATTTCAATTAATATGTATTAACTCATTTATTTGGATGCATATATTCTTTTAATACAAGGATGTTTATTTGTTAAAATAGTTTAGTAATTATATTATTATATTAATATAACACATGAATGGAAAAATTCCATAAACAACATAAATATGGTACGTGGCACAATTAGATAAATAAACAGAAAGGATAGCACTATTATTAAAAGAAAAATACATATGTATTTCAATTTATTTTTTTAAAAGAAATATTACCGAAAGAAAAAATGTATAGGAAGTTTAAGTGTGTTAAAAAAAGAGCTCCAGGTAGAAACTTCATTATTTCACTTCTTTCATTTTTTCGGCTTTTTTTTGCAATATCTAATTTTGCAATATCTTCATCTCTTTTATCCGAGTCTTCAACCCTTTCACCTAAAAACAGGTATTGTTGAATTGATGTACAACCGTAGTGCTCCTATTTTATTTTCAAATATGTTGATCTCTTTTCTTGCAATATCTTCATCTCTTTTATCTGAGTGTTCAACCCTTTCACCCTAAAAACTTCATTATTTTATTTAATTTTTGTTATTTGATTTCTCTTACCTAGTATATATATATCAATTTGTTCAATGAAGTTTTTTTTGGGAAATAAGCTGGAAAACAAGAAATAAGGAAGAAGGTTCAATTGATTTAAAGAATGGTTAATAAGATAAAAAAATTGTATTGTATATAAAAAGTGGGTATTGCAAACACAATTTCTAAATTCTTATTCTTTCCTCATTGTATGCAAAGGTATGGTATAGACAATTTATAGAATTGAGAATTTGAAAAAACACTTTTAAAAACTGAATTCTTTGCATTAAAGAGTTTTGTGTGAATGGGTTATATTTTCCATGCACATTGGATACTAGTTTTTAGGGAATGGTTGTATTGTGTGAATCACAATTTTGTTGCTTTATTATTTTTGTGCCATTTGTGTGCTTATAGGGAAGTATGAGTAATGAGGATTAGTATCATAGAATTTTAATATTGAGTATATGCTTTCTCATGTCGGATTTTAGTCCTTAGGAATGGTTCGTAGTAAGTATGCTCGTAGTAGGTTTAAGGTGAGATTTATATGAATCATAACTTTATTATTACTTTATTATTATTACTTTATTCATTTTTATTATTACAAACAATTTTATTAATTTGCAGATTTTCATGTAAAAATATATCGGCAGGTATATTTGCGTTTTTTCTGTTAATTTAACTAATAAAACATAATTTTTCGCGGAAACAAAATTGACAAAAATTTATGAAAAAAAAACCATGTGAAATTTAAAAAATATTATCCTAACGTTCAAATTAGGGGTGTTCATTGGTTCGGGTAAATCCGAACCAAACCAGAATCCGAACCAAACCATAGTGTTTGGGTTGGATATTTTTTCAGTTCGGGCAAAAACCGATCCAAACCAATAATATCCAATGACAATCGGTTCGGGCATCGGATTTTCAATTTTCTACCCGCAAGCCCAACCCAAACCAACCATAATTAATTATTATGAAAATTACTACCAAGCATTCAACTTCAATAAGAAAAAAATAAAATGTTTATGCTATTTTAATTTGTTATTAGAAAATTGATAGTGTAATATGAAAAATGAATATAAAGTTACGAAACACATTCATTATCATATTAATTCAAGTGACTAGTTATAGATTCAAAAGTCTTAATCTTAGATATTTTTCTTGTTAGATATTTTTGAATCTATTAGAGAAAAATTTCTAGTATAATATTTAAATTTGAACACTATTAATATTATATTTTTTATAATATTATGAAAAATTAATTTTTGTAAATAAGTTATTTTTTAAAAATATTTTTGCATTTTTTATTTACCCGATCAATCCAACCCAAACCAATCCGTTGTTTCTCGGATCGGTTCGGTTTGGGCTTTATCGCAAAAATTTGTAAATCCAAACCAAACCAATCCATTTAATTTTAATCGGTTTGGGTATCGGATTGTCTCAAAACCGAACCAAACCGGCCCGCGAACACACCTGAACTTCAAATGAATTTTACTATCTGAAACAACTGGATCAAAATCATCAAATGAAATCAATTAAATTGCCATCGATTGTTTATTTATCCCACATAATGGGAAAGGAAAACATCGAGTAAAACCTAAAGGGAAAACAAACAGTGGTCTTACGACCCAGAGAAAAAGGTAAGGGTGTCGGTTACGCAAGGAGAAGGGATTAGCACTCCTCACGTCCGTCGTACTCGACGGGATCCGCTCTTGTCAGTCTAAATCTATGGGTGTTATCTAAAAATCTAAAGCTAAAAGCTAAAGGGATATACACAAAAAAAACACGGGAAAAGAAAGAAAATATATACAAGATTGTGCTCGTTCAGGCCCCGCGACCTAATGTCCATGTAACCCGAATAAGGAATCAGAGCAGCTGTAGTTCGGCTCAAAAGTTTTTGTGTGTGTGATGTTAAACATCGCATTCCACTGTTGTTCGTCCTTTGGAGACTTACACAATTGTCATGGAACGAAATTAACATGTGCTTAAAAAGGAAAGAAAAGAAAATCGAACAAATCATTTTGAAAAGAAAAGAAAATATAAAAGATGAATATATATACAAACATAAGTAGCTAAGAAGGAAAATAAACAAGTTAACCATTTAATCAATTAATTAAAAATTGATTAAATGAATTAACCAAAATTAAGAAAAATCAATTAGTAAACTAATCGATTTTACTTAATGAGGATCAACTAATTAAATCAATATTTAACTAATTGATTAAAAGATTAAAGTGTGTAAAATAAAATCGAATAGGAGACTTAAAAGGCTAATTAAAATATTTTGAATTTTTTTTAATATGAAAATAAAATCAAAATTAAAGCATATTTTTGGCGTTTTTGGTAGAAAAAAAAATTAAAATGATAAACAAACATTTGAAATTAAAATGGTAATCTAAACACAAATGAGCTAAAAGAAGTAAAATGACGTGTTGCAAACAAGGAAATCCGCTGGGCTAAAGATTGGCAGGCCAAAAGACAAAGTCTCTCTCACTCTGTTCTTATTTTTATTGCTTCGGTCAAGCTTCCTCCATTCTTACACAATCAAAACCTCCGTTCTCTCACTCGGGATCACTCATACGCTCAATCTCTCTCAGTCTCTCATCTCTCTGCGGTTCGGTTTCTCATGAATGACAAACAACAACAAATAAACTCACTACACCTCTTTCTACCATACAAAGACAACAACAAAAAACAAAGCTCACGGCTATCACCATGATTAACACGATTCAGAAATAAACACAACAAAAGCAACAACTATTTTCACATTTTCAATCTATTCCTACACAACAATCAACTAAGATACACGATAATATGGAAAGGAAATGGAACCTGACTTATCTCGATGAAAACAAAATTTAGAAGACCAGAGGGGAGATGATAATCTTTGTTAACTCCTTTTTGTTAAAAAAATCAATTTAAACCGAATGGAATCGAGGCTAGAATCGTGTATGGAACACTTTTCTTATAGTATTTCAAGCACTTCCAATTTGTCTCGGAGTTTCTACGCAGGAATACCCAGGATAATTCAGCCTTCTCGAGTTTGCGCAAGACCGGCGAAAAACTCGAATGTAGCGAAGAGTGCTTTGAAATTATTCTAGAGGATTTGTATTTTTGTGATTGTTATTTTCTGAAAATACAAGTGAAATTTGTTGTCTAATGTAATGTATTAGACCCGACATAGCATTTGAAATTAGTAAATGAGTAAATTTACTAGCAATTCAAATGGTGAGCATTGGAAGGCCATCACAAGGATTTTGATTATCTTTTAAAAATCAAAGTCTGGACCTCCATTATGGTAGGTTTCCTGCCATATTAAAAGGATATACCAATATGAGTTGGATATCGAGTGTTGGAGATCATATATTTACAACTAAATGAATATTTACACTAGTTGCGGGTGAAATTTCTTGGAAGAGCAAGAAACAAAGATGCATCACTCTCTTGACCATGGAACCATGTGGATCTCGATTCCACTGGTTAAGAATTTGAATGGTTGAAGAACCTTCTGTTGGAAGTTCCATTGGCTAAAGACAATGTTTCAAAAGTGTTAACACTAATCGATGGAACTTCCAACAGAAGGTCCTTCAACCATTCAAATTCTTAACCAGTGGAATCGAGATCCACATGGTTCCATGGTCAAGAGAGTGATGCATCTTTATTTCTTGCTCTTCCAAGAAATTTCACCCGCAACTAGTGTAAATATCCATTTAGTTGTAAATATATGATCTCCAACACTCGATATCCAACTCATATTGGTATATCCTTTTAATATGGCAGGAAACCTACCATAATGGAGGTCCAAACTTTGATTTTTAAAAGATAATCAAAATCCTTGTGATGGCCTTTCAATGCTCACCATTTGAATTGCTAGTAAATTTACTCATTTACTAATTTCAAATGCTATGCCGGGTCTAATACATTACATTAGACAACCAATTTCACTTGTATTTTTAGAAAATAACAATCACAAAAATACAAATCCTCTAGAATAATTCTAGAGCACTCTTCGCTACATTCGAGTTTTTCTGGGTATTCCTGCGTAGAAACTCCAAGACAAATTGGGAGTGCTTGAAATACTATAAAGAAAACACTTTTGGAAGCTCCTTCTGTGCGTTGTGGCTGTTGATACGCTGGGGTTGGGCCTAACTCATCCCTACTGTCCCCACTTATAAGGACATGTTCAGGCCATATATTGTCCGATGTGGAACTCTTAACACACCCTCTCACGCCCAGGACTAGACAACTGGAGCGTGGAAATAAATGGTGGGTGGCCCATCGGATCTTAAACGAGGCTCTTGATACCGTGTTAAGAAATGTGGTTGGGCCTAACTCATCCCTACAAAACCGGCTTGTAGGGTGAGGATTGCCCCCACTTATAAGGACATGTTCAGGCCATATATTGTCCGATGTGGAACTCTTAACAGGAGATGTGGTGTTGCAAGCAGTTGAATCGCAATGAAATATGATGAAATTGAATCACAAAAATGATGAGGATGCTGTAATTTTGACGCTGGGAAGCTCTGTGAGCTTGTTGGAAGCGGAACGGTTTGTCTCTGTTGAATGAATTGTTGCTTCAGTGATGACTCGGTGATGGTTTCGATTGAAGGCTCGGTTGTGGATCTGTGATGTGATGAATATCAGATGGCGTTGCAAATCTAGTTGTCGTGTTGTTGAGCTTGCCGACTGTGTGTAAGTAGTACTGATTACATCATTTCTTGAAGGATTGAATTGAAGGTAAGTTGTTTCAGATCAGTGAAAGTGTATATGAAGTTTTTTGAAGATTATGAATGGTTGGTGATGAATTTGTTGGAGGAGAGTTGTGGTGAAATTTTTGCAGCGTAACAGTAGCTTTTTCTCCTCCCTTTTCTGATTTGTGAACTGTTGTATTTATAGTGTGAAGTGGTGAATTTCGGTGAAGAATTGAGAGGGAAAATTGGTTAGAAATTTTTTGAGTTTTTGAGGGAAATTGAGAGCTATCTGCTTGAATCATTGGAGTGAGTTTCTGGATTGATGATTTTGAATAGAAGGCTCTCATGGAAGTAGTGAACTGAGTTTCCTCATATGCTGAAAACGTGACCTGTTTCCTTTGCTAAAAACGTGAAATACCATTTGTACATGGGGACCCCACTTGCAATTCCATGCTTTTCCTACTTATTTAGACATAAGAGACAAAAGAAAAACAATAATACTAATAATAATAAAAAGAAAAAGAAATGGTTAGTAACTACTAACATAATGTAAAATAAAATGAAAAAAATCAATGACATAAAGAGAAATGATTTTATATTAAAAATTAATTTGAACTCTTAACAATAATTCAATTTTTGATTTTGAATTAAAGCTTAAAAATTAAGACTAAAGTTTAACATAAAATCATGGTGATATTTATGAGATTAAAATGAAGACAATGGAACTTTAAACCTCAAATCTGGATTGACTCGAAACATTTGACTTTTGGGTCGATTCTCTTTGAATCGTCTCTCAAAACTGGATATTCTCGATTCAGTCCCTGTCTTACATAATCACAAAAGAAACAAGACATATTTTTTGCAATTTTGATTAATGGTTAGTAAACATAAAATATAATCTGATAAAATGCGATGATACAAATGAGATAGAATCTTAGGGTAAAAATCTGGGTGCAACACTAGCCACAAAAATATTTCAATGTCATGCATAAGGTTTCTTTTACATAATTAAGGTTTTAGGTGGACAAGTGATGTGTCTCTCCCAAAGTATGTCCCAAGTCTAATATGCTCCCTCGTTGACTCCCTCCCGAGTTGCCTCCAACAGTGGTATCAGAGCGTTTTAGGTGGACAAGTGGTGTATCTCTCACAAAGTGTGTCTCAAGTCTAATATGCTCCCTCGTTGACCCCCTCCCGAGTTGCCTCCAATAGTGTTATCAGAGCCTTTGGTTTCAAAATAGGGACCGACTCACTAGTATTGAAACACTTCCCGTAGGTGATGGGTAGAAGGTGTTCTGTTGAAGAGTATCAACGGTGGTACAAGTGTATGTGGAAGAGAGAACTTCCACATGAGGGGGGCATTGTTGAAGACTCACACTTGAGGGGGAGTGTTGAGAATAAAGTGCGGGGAAGAAGTCCATATTGGTTAGAAAAAGGGAAGAACGAACATTTTATAAGTGAGAGAACCCACACACCTACCACCTTAAGGTTTTAGGTGGACAAGTAGTGTGTCTCTCACAATGTGTGTCCCAAGTCTAATATGCTCCCTCGTTGACCCTGTCATACCCCAAAATTTTCCCACTATTAGTTCAAGACAATTTGTCTCCTCATACTCAAATATTCTCATTTGCCCAAGAGTATTCAAGGTTTTCACCAAATAAAAGCTTCTCCTAAGTGACATGGCCCAAAATTAGGGTTGTGATTATTTTCAAAGAAACTGAACTTCTAAGGCCTCAAATGGACTTCGTGGTATCCTATAGGACCCAGGGTATCCTCATACTAAAATTCAAGCTTTGAATCACAAGATTGCTCATTAAACCGTACAAATGATCCACAATCAACCAGTTTGACCTAAAAGTCAACTATGGTCAAATCACAGTCAAAACTTCTGATTTTTTTGGTCAACATCAATATCTTGAAGTCATTTTCATCATTTGATCAAGGGTTGATCATGATTCATCAAGGAAAGCTCAAAAATCAACAAAAGTCCAAGTTTCTAAATTAGGGTTTTAAGGAGAAAGTCAACTGAAATTTGACTGATCATATCTCCCACATGGTTCATCAGAAATTCCCCAACCAAAGCTCATTCTCAAGGAAATTAAATTCTCTACAACTTTTATGTTGGGTCCAAGGTCAAGAAATGCTTCAGCATAAGAGATATGAGCCAAAACATTACAGGTCCTTCTAGAAGCTCGCAAAAAGCAGTTTTCTCTCACGAGCCATATCATCAAGATAAAATCTCCAAATGCAAAATAGCTTCCAAAGTGGCTTGTAGAGTACATCTTGATCTTTCCAAAAAGTCCTAGAATACCTTCATAGGATAAAAATTGAATGAGTTATGATTGATGCAAGTTGGGCGAAATTTGAGAAATGCATAAGGCCTTAATTGACAAATTTCATATTTTTGAGTAATGGGCCATAATTTTTGAATCACCCACGAAATTCCAAGGCCCATATGTCATTGGATATTTATTTTATGATTTTATTACATTTATTTTTGGATTTATTCATTTAAATTCAATATAAATCAAATAAAATCAAATTAAATCCTACAAAATATGCCATGGAATATTCTTTTCATCCAAATCAAATCCAACTCCATCCAAGGGCCAAGAGATCGTGAAAAACATGCACAAAATAAGATTAAACTCAAGAAGGAAAGTTTTGGTGCAAGTTTGAAAAGCAAATATTTTTTAATCAAAACATGATTTCTTTTCCATTCTTCCAACCCTAAGTTGATTCCCTATATAAACACAACACCACTAGTTTCATTCTTGACGAAACCCTAGCCTCCCAAGCAATCTCCAAAGTTCCAAATATCACATAAAAACAATTTTTTTCGTTTGCAAAGGAGTAGCCAGCATAAACTCAAACCAATCACTCTATTCTTTCCCTTAGACATCAGAGAGTTTTGACGTTCGAAGGATTTTTCGCAGAAAAATCCGCAGCTAGTTCCATAGCTAAATCCGCAAGAAAAATGAGGAAGATGATGACGTGGAGCACTGACTCTTTGACCGCCACGCGTAGCGTTTTGATCTGCCAGTCAACAGAGTCGATTTCTTCCTTTGCTTTGATTGGCGCAGCCTGACGTCCAGTGGGGTCCACGTTTGAATCTGTTTGAATTTCCATTTAATCATATTATTCGATATTTATTGTTTTTTGTGAATGTTATTTGCAACTAACACGTTCAGTGCAGGTGGCCAGCGTTTGCTTCCTATGACCATGAGGTTCTGGGCTCGAGTCCAGGATTCCTCAATTTTTTTCCTAGTTTTTTTTTGTTTTCTAACCTTCATTACTTTTTTTTAATTAATTAGTTTTTTAACTAATAATTAACCAAAAATCACAAAATTTAATTAACCTCTATAATTTAAGCTAATTAGTAAATTTTAGGTTTTCGATAATTTTAAATATAACTTGTTTATTTTCTTTATAATTTAATTAATTTAATAGATTTAGGCTAGTTAATTATTTAAATAACTTAATAATTAGTTTTAAATTTAGTATTTAACCAAGTAATTTAATTTAATTTGTTGTTTAATTTTTAATTTCTCCCGATTTCTTCTCCCATCTCAAAATCCCGTGTATGGCGCATGTTTGATTTACTTTATTGCTTTTATTTAGATATTAGAATGTATATAGGTCAAAAACGTAAATATTTAAATAAGTCTCTTTACTTTCCCGCATTTTTAATTTCCGTATTTTTATTGTATATTTTGTGTTAGATGTATGCTTAAATTAGGGTGTGTATGGTAAGACTGAATCAAGCGTTAGCTCACTGAAAATACAAGATAAATTATAATCGAATCCAACACACTTGCACTCACTCACCCCTAGGGTACGCCCCTCTTTGGTTGCCTTCGATTATAAGGTCGTGTCCCTCGAAATGTAGAGGTACCCATTAGCAAAGGTCCCTCAATACAAAATCGTCACTAAGTCCCTCGATGACCCTCGACTGTTGCCTACGAAAAAGTGACGATTGTCCCTTCGAAATTGCTAAAGATACCTCTACTTGTTGCCTTCAACGACCATACGATGACCCTTCGATGACCCATACGTCCAGTATAAACAAGGATTACTTACTTCTATGTAATATGGATAATCCTAGGAACTTTAAAAGTATAGAAAAAGACCAACTATTAGGGTAGTACTCTTAGATTGCTTGCTCAAATATAAAACTATTTTCACACTCCTTTCAAAAACAAAGGCTACGCTTTTAAGCTAAAGTCCTTTTATTAAAAAAAAAAATACTCTTTTTCAAACAAACAAACAAACATGAGTTAAGCAAACTAAGAGCCCGTAGATAACTACGGATGAAAAGGGTGCTTACACCTTCCCTTTTCATAACTTACCCCCCGAGCCCGTTTTCTTTTTTAAAAGGTCTTTTTCTGTACTTTTTACCTTTCCTAAAATTGGACAAAATAAAAGTCGGTGGCGACTCTTGCTCACCGCAACATTGGTTGCTTACAAAAATAAAAGTCAGTTCACCGAGTTACAGACCCCATCACAAAGTAAGAATTCTCCCGAGTTGCCTCCAACAATCTTGTTTTAAACCTCAAAATGTGTTGGGCGGTACTGCATATATTCATAACAATTATTGTATGTGCTTTGTACCAACCAATAAAAAGAAACCAATAACATCACCTTTGCATTGATCCATGTCTCACAAAGTATTCTTGTTGGATTATATATATTAATTAAATATTTAACATCCATACTCAAATATAATTAATTGAAATGATTAAAATTGCCGTTTCCGTTTGAAATCTAACCTGTTGAAGAAAAATGTTGTGACTTTCAATATTTAGGTACCACAAATTTACAACATATATACGAATATTATTACATGTAATCTACCCCCACATAAAATATAAAAAATACAGAAGATGTCTTTGTTAAAAACTTATTGCACACACTTGCAGGAGTCATGTCCCATATTCAAGATGCCTTTTGTCTGACTTTATATATTTAGATCTTGTCGGAAATTATTTGTTCTCACTGCTTTATGTAGAAAATAGACTTGTTAATATTTTCTCAACTTGAAAGTTTTGTTGTCGCATATTTAAAGAAAGTTGATTTCCACATATGTCATCCGGAGAGGATGAATGTTTGGTGATGAAAACGATAAAAAACCTTCCTGTGCAATGGAGATTATTTTTCAACTATTGATTTAGAGAAATTTCATAAACAAATTCACAAATATTAAGATCACTTTCTTTAAAATATGTTTAGAATCTTGTCACCATTGTTATAATGTTTCAATATTTCCCATTCACAAGAAAAGGACATGTTGATTGGTTTTGAATCTTGACGGCACCAGATTGCATAACCTTTGTGATCCTAAATGTTCCAGACCATCTAAAATGTAACTTACCAGGAAAAAGGTGCAATCTGGAGTTGAATAGAAGTACTATGTCGCCTATTACGAATTCTTTTTGCGCAAATCTCCTATCATGCCATTTTTTGGTTTGTTCCTTATAAACTATAGCATTTTTGTAGGCATCTCGTCGGAGTTAATCCAATTCGTTGATATCTAAGATGCCTTTGTTACCAGCTGATAAATAATCCATGTTCAGGGCCTTTCTAGCCCAATATGCTTTGTGTTCTAATTAAAAAGGTAGGTGACAAGATTTTTCGTAGACTAAGTTAAAGGGGGGTCGTCCCTATATGGGTTTTATAGGCAGTCTTATAAGCCCATAACGCGTCTTGTAGTCTAGAAGACCAATCTTTTCTTGAGATTGAAACTGTCATCTCTAAAATCTATTTGATTTCTCTATTCGATACTTCTACTTGTCCACTGATTTGTGGATGATAGAGTATCTCTACTCTATTTTTAAGCCATACTTGTTTAAGAGATTCTAAGAATTCTTGAAATGAAATGGAATCCGCCATCTCTTATAACTAGGCGAGGAACTCTGAACCGGGGGAATATATAGTTTTTGAACATCTTAATAACCACTCGTTCATTGTTTGTAGGTGAGGCAATAGCCTCGATCCATTTAGACACATAATTTACAACAACGAGTATATAATTATTTCCCATGGATGATGGAAATGGACCCATGAAGTCGATTCCCCAAACATCAAATGCTTTTACTTCTTGAATATTCTTTTGGGGTATCTTATTGCGTCTTGAAATATTTCCAATGCGTTGGCACCAGTCACATTTGATGATGAAAGCACGAATATCACGTCACAAAGTTGGCTAGTAAAGGACTTCTTAAAGGATCTTAGTGCAAGTTTTGGATGTGCTTGCATGTTCGCCATAAAGAGCTGAATGACAATGAGTTATAATGTTTTCCACTTCCTCTTCAGGTACACAACAACGATATATGTCGTCTTCTCCTTTCTTGAAAAGGAAGGGTACATCCTAATATAAGTGTTTTATGTCGTGGAAAAACTATTTTCTCTATTGATAGGTCAAATTTGGAGGTAGGACATTGGCGGCTAGATAGTTAACGAATTTAGCGTACCAAGGTACACTTGTCACTATTATGGCAGTTTCGACATTAAGTTCTAACTCATCGGAATCGTCATCATGATTTGTCCTATTGTTGACTGGCGCTATTAATATATCATATGTGAAGTCATCATTTATGGGAATATGGTTCGGTTTTAGGTATTCGAGTCTCAAAAGGTGGTCAACCACCACATTTTTAGTTCCTTTCCTATCGGGGATTTCTAAATAAAATTCTTGTAATAAAAGGAACCAACAAAGTAATCTAGGCTTTGCATCCATTTTTGCTTAATAGGTATTGATCTTACCGAGCATATCAGAATGGCCAACAACATTGAATCTTGAAGTCCAGAACGGTTGGAGGAATAAAGGTGGTTGTACCTGCAAGGCACTCCGATGCCAAAGTAAGTGTTTGAACAACAAGGTACAACAAAGTGAGAGATTTTTGGGTAAGAAAAAGGTTACCTTGCCCTCTAAGATTAGAGGGCTATTTATAGAGTTATCCTATACGGAAAAGGTTCCATTTTTGGAGGGCCCATGCGAGGCGCTAGGCTAGAAGTACGCGAACTGGCTGCTACCGAGCACGAGGCTTCAGCGTGCTCGGTTAGGTCTGGTGTTTACCCAGAGCGGGCCGGGGAGCGCTGCCGCGTGTGTGGGCCAGAATGCCTTGGGCCAATGAGTAGATTGTCCCAATTGAAATAATTGGGCCGGTCCAGAACAGGAGTCCCCCAAGTCGTTGTTTCCGCTCGTGGGAGCGACGACTTTGAGGACGCTGGGCAGAGGAGTTCATCCGGGGATGTGGGTCCGATGCCTCCGAGGAGAGCTGCCCCAAAAATACGGGGAGATGGAAGGTCAGGACGGGAGTTGGGAAGCGTGTCGTTTCAGAGTTGTCAGTTTGAGGGACGTGTCGCATTAAATGCGTGATGATGGTTAGTTACCCTTAGGTTACTAGGGTTAATGATGACCATCCCACTCCCAGAGGTTGCGTACAGCGCACGTGACGTCCCAAGGTGCCTATAAATACTTGGGGCTGTCATTCTTCCCAAAACTTTCAAATTCGTTCTCCGTGCTTTCTCTCTCCGTCGCCGATCGTGTGCTCCGCCGTCACGTTTCATCATCAACCTTCGTTCGCCCTTTCAAAATCTTACTTGTAAGTTTATTCTTTCCCTTTGTTTTTCAGTTTTTGTGCTTTGATTGCTTAGAAATCGTATGCATGTGGTTAGGATAGTGTCATACCCCAATTTTTGACCCTAAGATCATACATCATTTGCATTTCAATCATCAATCAGGATCACAATCTTGAGGTATCAGTTTGTCTTTGAGAGGAATCATCAAGCACTTTTAGCTTTTTATTTGTTTTATACTAACCAAAATCCAAAAATATGTATTTTGTCTCTTTTGTTCATATTTTACAGGTAAAAGATCGGGCAGAAATCAAAACAGTGCAAGAAAACGGATTTTTGAAGATTTCACTATGGAAATCGATTTACCCATGAGGGAAATCGATTTCCCTGGGGCGAAATTCAAAAAATATAAGGAGGGAAGCATGACATCATTTTGGCACCAATTTTCTTTGATCATTTTTGTCATTTTACCAATTTTCCACCTCACCAAAATTAATTCCCTTCATTAAACCTTTTTTAACCCCATTTTACCATTTAAACACCAATTAAACACAAGCTAATTACAAAATGCAAAAAGACCAAATTGCCACTACTCTTGCTCCAATTCTATAAATAGAGACCTCTACTCTCTCATTTCTCAAGCTTTGATAGCCAAAAAAGTTCTTGCAAATTCATTTCTCAAGCTTTGAGAGCCAACAAACCCCTTGCAATTTCTCTCCTCATCCTTACCAAATTCACCAAAGCTCTTTTTCTTTCATAAAGTTTGTGAGTCACATCTTGAACCTCACAAACTTTGAGCTAAGCCACCATCCATTTCACTCTTTTTTCTTAAATTGTTGAGAGATCAAGATTTGTGTTGGTGATTCTTGAAGTAGATCTAAGTTTTGTTCAAGATTTCGTAATTTTCTTCATCTTTATTCATCCATCATAATGTGATTCTTTTGTGCTTGTGTCTGATGCATCTTTGATGCTATATTGGTCCTATTTGATGGTGATTTGATGGAAAATCCGTGCTCCAATTGATATGTGATCATAAGGTGTTTGTATGTTTGCTTAAGTCAAGTTTTATGCTTCCTAATGCTGATTTTTTTGAAAACTGCACTGAGGAAATCGATTTCCTCCTTAGGGAAATCGATTTCCATTCCGTTTCTGCGCCAGATTTGAAAACCTGCACTAAGGAAATCGATTTCCTCCTTAGGCAAATCGATTTCCCCTGGGACAGAATGTGTTTTTTTGCCTTTTTTATGCTTGTTTTGGCTTCCTTCTTCCTCCACTTCATTAATATCATTGGATCTAGGATGTTGATAGGTTTGAAAGGACCTAATCCATAATATTAGATGAATGATATTAATGATAGCGTGAGTTGATTATCTTTTATGCATTTTATTCTTCTTCCTCTACTTCATTAATATCATTGGATCTAGGATGTTGATAGGTTTGAAAGGACCAAATCCATAATATTAGATGAATGATATTAATGATAGTGTGAGTTGATTTTACTTTATGCATTTTATCTTCTTCTTCTTCTTTTTTTCTTTTGATCGATGAAAGTCTTAACGCCTTGAGAATTCTTATGGATTCTTGGTAAAGACTAGATCGTTACCTATTTTCTTTTCGTGCGGTATTGCTTTCGGAGAATGATCTACATATCATTTCTCTCGCATGCATTAGCACATAATGTTTTGACCGGCCTCGTTGTAGGGTGATTTCTACATAAATCACTTGGCGATCTGCTTAACATAGCGCAATATTTCGTGTCCCGAATAAAAAAGATCAAATATGGAAGAGAATTGTATGCGGTTGATTTAAGACTTATGGAAATTTATCGTGTAGTCGCTATGATTTTATCAAGCTTCTTATAAAGTTCCATTGAATTTAAATCCGAGAACATCCTTCACTCACCATCGATCTTCATTACTAACTTTGATAACATACTTGACAAGTTTCAAGATGGTTATCTTTAACATCTAACAACTAACTTTAATTTCCGCAATTTATTATACCGCTCTTTATATTTCTCGCTTTATTGCTTTATTTTATCATTTCATCATATTTACATTCCACTATTTTTTTCTTTGTCCATTTGGACGTTTATATTCCGCAAATTTTTCTTTGTCCATTTGGACGCTATGTTTATGTTTCCGCTATTTTCTTTTTGTCCACTTGGACCATACTTTACTTTTATGCCAAAACACTATTAAACAACAAAAATCTAAAAAACACTTAAGGCTCTCTTTTGGACTATTGGTTACTATCCCTAGCATTTTGGAGATTCGGACTTATGGACTTAGTACCTCTGGACCCTTATGATGTTGTTACTCTGTTGTTATTCTGTCTGTCTGGCATTGGATTGTTGTCTGTTTGTGTGTGCAGGTATTTCCTTGAAAGTCCTTGATGGTTAATTCCAAGGCATTGATATAAGGATTTTACCCGAAAACAGCCGATACTCTGCCCAATTTTCGTCAGAATTTTAATGTGCTTAATGCAAAGTGGTGCTAAGATAATAAATTCATCTGGATCCCCAAGTGATAATGTTGGTTTAGTATTGATATTCCAAAGGATGGGAAATCTACCTTGACTCACAATGTCAAGTGTTGGTTTCTTATTTCGGTTAGACCGTTTCTTTCCTTAGCTTTTATTTTACGCAATAGGATAGCCTCTTCATCTCCTCCCCTTCTTTAATTTTCAAAATCTTCTCTCTTCCAAAACATTCTTATGTTTGCAAACCTTTTCAAAACCTTTTTCTTAAAAAATATCTTTTGCCCTTAGTGGCCTTTTCCTCTTTTCTTCAAAAGTTTAGACACTATTAATTGTCGAAACGAGTGGTTATACCCCACGATTTTGAAATTGATTGATATAATGAGATCTTTTCCGCGTGAGAGAGCTAGTGGCATACTCGTTGATTTTATCCGAGTTGGAGCCCTTCTTTCATTTGCGATGCAAAGAACTCATTTGTTCTCATGCTCAAGATCAATGGCTGAGTATTTCTCTCCAACGACGATAAAGTGTTTATTCGTTTTTAAAACGTTTTTCCCTTTAAGCGGAACTACATTAGCTCTGACTTCTCCATTGCACCGAGGAGGTATGTAGGCACAAGGCTTAACGTCTTGCCGAGCTTATTTTAAAAATAAACAAACTCTTTTTTTAGCACACACGACACAGATTTTCAAAAAGGTTCCTGTGGAATACCACAGATATGAGGGGTGCTTAAAACCTTCCCCTTGTATAATCAACACCCGAACCTGAGTTCTCTTTTTTGTTTTAAAAACAAACTTTGGGTTTTTCGTTCTTTTCCCTTTTCCTTTGGAAACAATAAAGCGCAGTGGCGACTTTCACTGAAATATTGAGTCGAGTCAATATAATGGCTTCGATCTCAGATTTTCCCCGCTACAGATAGGGTTTTTAGAATGATTTTGGGAGAGAGTTTGAAAGTTTGTTGGTGGTAGACGGTGGAGATGATTAGTTTCTCCGCTGCTGACGACTAGGTTACCAGCTTCGACTTTAGTTTATGATTTCCTGACTGTCCTTTAGGAGTATCGATCTCCCTTCAGTATGTTTTTAGGGTTTCTTTTGAGAGTGTATCTCCTCGGTGCGGTGTGTATGTTCAATCTTCCTTTTGGCGCGAGTTACCTTTTGATCGACGACCGTTTCCTCGGGAGTGGCTGGTCGGGGATCATTTCGTCCCCGGATCGTTAGTGCGCCCTTTCACTCTGAACGGTGGTGGAAGGGTGGATTTGATTGTACTGTCGAATTCACTACTCTCCCCTGTTTTTCGGGTGACTATGGCCGATCCAGGACGTCCTTCTACCTCGGGCTCGTCGTCAGCGATGCCCCCGGCCCAACGGGAGGTGCCCCTGGAGTCTTGGGTGCTTCCGGAGGCGCTCGATATTGAAAGTTATTTTGTGGAGAACACCTCGGATATTTTTCAGGAGATCGGGGGTCACGTGGATCCTGCGGGGGACGCGTCTAAGAATGGATGGTCCGTGCTAATCCCCGGAAAAGATGATCGGGTATGTGACGTATATGCCCCCGATCTCATCCTAATGTATGAGGTGGTGTTCTGGGAGATGGGTTTCCGGGTGCCCTTCACTGACTTCCAGATTGCTGTATTCAACCACCTGGAAGTGGCGCCCGGTCAACTCCACCCCAACGCGATTGCTTTTATCCGGGCATTCGAGATGACTTGCTTGTATTTGAAGATCGTGATGACCATTCCTTTGTTTTTCTATATCTTCTGCGTGCAACGAAAGGTTGCTGATGGTCGTTTTGGGTGGGTGTCCCTGAAACAATCGAAGAAAATCTTTAAGTCTTATTCTGACTCCCTGAAAAATTATAAGTCGCGCTTCTATCTTATCCGCCCCCAGTCTAAGGAGGCCCGTGACAATGTTTTTGCTCGGGTGCCGACTCTGGACATGCATGGTCGTCCTGTCCTTAATGACATATGGGAGCCCATCACCGCTCGGAGACAGCGGTTCAGGTTTTTCTGGTCGCAGGACCACTTCGCGTATGGTACCGACCAATATCTCACCAGGGTCAGCGGTCTGGATGAGGACGGTCGGGCTGATTATGCCGTCCTTCAGAAATTTGTGCAGGACTTACCTCCGGTCGTGAAGCTGGATCGCTCGGGGAGGCCTGTAGTTGGTGATGGCGGGGAGCCGGTTACGGAGCCTTGCCTCATCAACATAAAGGATTTGTTGGCGAGTGGGACAGGCGAGGGTACTGTGGCTTATCTTGGTATATGCCCCTTTTGCTTTTTGTCTTTCTTGCCTTTTTATTATGGCGGGCTAACTCTTGTGTGTTTATTTTGTTTTTTTCAGAATCAATGGACTGGGCGCGTCATTACAGGATGGTCAAACAGGCGAGCAAAGCCAAGGTGGTGTTGAAGAAGAGTGCCGGTCCTCGGTTAGCTGCTGTGCAGAGATCCTCGACGACTGGTTCGGGCACATCCTCCTCTTCTCTTGCGGCTGGCAACTCTCCGCTGCGGGCTTCCGACCAAGGGGAGTCACTGAGGCCTGCTATGGTTCATCCTCCTCCTCTTCGTCAGACACCGAATTCAGACGGTTTGGTATGTCATAAGTGGAAGAGGGTTGAAACCGTGGATCTGACTCACGAGGAGGCTGGTGGTATCTTCTCCCTGTCTTCATGCTTTCTTCAGCCCCGATTCTTCAAAGGCGAGCCCTCTTTGACCATCCCTCGAGTGAAGTATCTTCATATCGAGGGCCTGGAGCCGTCTGTTCGCCAGAGGTTCTTGGCGCAGGATGGTGCTGCTGTGGTCAGGGTTCTTGAGCTGGCTGCTCTGTATGCCCGTTCGACGCCCTTGTCTGTGGAGACCGCGAGGAGGCTTGAGGAGGATGTCAAGAACAAGACAACTGCTCTGGAGGAACGGGACCAGAAGCTGAAGGAACAGGGTGAGGAGCTGGCGGTCGTGAAGGCTCGGTTGGGCGTCAAGGAGGATGCCCTGGCTGACATGCAGGGGCAGTACACCTTGCTCTACCAGACTTTGTATGGAGTGATGCTGTCCTCCTCGATGAGGGAGGCTTTTCTTCGTCCATCTCAAGCTCCTGCCGAGGACGAGACGGAGGAGGAGAAGGCTCTCTTGACCCAGGCGGATTTGATTCAGTACATACGAGTTCTGGGAGGAGACTGCGTGGCTGCCGCCGAGGACACCTACAACTCCACCGTGGCCAAGCTTAAGTTGAAGAATCCTGGGGTGGATTTGGTGACCGAGGGCAACGGGCCTTATCATCGTGTGGAAGGTGACCAGATCGTCTCTCCAGATTTTGGGGAAGAGCCAGCAGCCCAGGGGACCGAGGAGACCCGGATGGAAGAAGGTGTATGAAGTTTTATTATGTTAATTTTTTGGCCTACGTGCCATTTGTTATTTTGTTGTGATGTACCGGGGGGATGCCCCCCATTTTTGGTTTGTAAGGATACCACCGTCTCGGCCTTCGTGGCCGTTAGTCAGGCACATTTTTGGGCTTTTTGCTCGATGTTTTATTTTGACTTGGAAGTTTCTTTTCTTTGCTTTTAATGCTTCTATTTGTCTGTGTTTGTTTTTCGAAGTCTGTGCGTATGCGCTTTGACTCCTTGGACGGCGTGTATGCTGGTTTCCAAGAGTTTTATTCCTCTAATGTTTCTGTCGGTTTCCCAGGCGCTTTTATTCCCTTTCCTCTTATAAAAGGAGGTCTCATGGACCTTTTCTTCTTCATTTTTCCGCAGGAATGGGTGGCGCAAACGGGAAGAAGGTTTCCACCGTCTCATGCTCTCACGGAGTCAAGGAAGTGAAGAAGAAGACGAAGGTCTCTGCTGGGTCTGCTTTCCGCTCTCAGAGGGCTCGTGGTCCGGACGTGCAGGTTCGGTCCTCGGGTGTGAGGGTCGTGACCAACGCTGATGGCTCTGAGACGGAGTGGGATGAAGATTGGTGTCAGTATCTCCACTTGGAGGAGTTCACTCGTCGGTCAGAACGATGTGTTTTTATCGGTTTTTGCTTATCGTCTGCACTTTGTAATTTTCTTTGGATAATGCATAAAGTCTTGTTGCCTTATGTTGTTAGCGTTTTTATCAGTTAGGAGGATCGCTCGATTATGATGTTTTGGTCGCCAAGTGTGTGGAACTATGGTCGACTGCCGGGGGCAAATGCTTGGCAAGGGTGAGTCACATGCCCCGTTGTACTGAGTTCCGAGTCTCATGGCGTGAACGGTCCCCTCACGAGCGGGGTGTTCTGCCGTCGGGGTACTTGCATACGACGGGGATGCTCAGTATTCGGGCCCCCCAAAGGACAAGGAGTCCGCTCGACTAAAGGAGTGGGCTTTTGTCGTTTTGTATTATTTCGAGATGCTCGGCATGTACCGTGCCGCACCTGTATTTCAAGCGTTTTTCTCAGCTCTAGTATTGCTTGAGTTTTTCAGCGTTCCAAGGTCGAGCGAGTTCTTCTCCTTG
The DNA here is from genome assembly GCF_029867415.1 of Vicia villosa. Lineage (NCBI taxonomy): Eukaryota > Viridiplantae > Streptophyta > Magnoliopsida > Fabales > Fabaceae > Vicia > Vicia villosa. Next base: position 149,232,902 of record NC_081180.1, read on the forward strand.
TAAGTTTTCTAAGTAGTAAGCCCCGTGTTCTGTCTTTACTCGGATGCGATAGGGGCCTACCCAATTCCCGGCCAGCTTGCCTTCGCGAGAATCTTTATGGTTTCTTTTCAGGACTAGACTGCCCGCTTCAAATTCTCGTCTGATGAATTTCGCGTCGTGTCTTGGAGCGATTTTTTGTTTGAGCGAGGCTTCACGCAGAGCAGCTCCTGTTTGAATTTCTTCGACCAGGTCAAGCTATTCTCGGACGACCTCAAGGTTGGCCTCTTTCTCGAGGGGTTCCTCGATACGCCTGGTGGGCATGTGTACCTCGACGGGGATCACGGCTTCTGTCCCGTACGTAAGCTGAAAAGGAGTCTCCCCGGTGGTAGAATGTGGGGTGGTACGATAGGCCCAGAGAACGCTGTGCAGTTCCTCGACCCATCCCTTTTTGATTTCGTCCAACCTCCTTTTGAGGCCCCTTAGGATAACTCTGTTAGCGGCTTCGGCTTTCCCGTTTTTCTGGCGGTGTTCGACCGATGTGAAGTGCTATTTAGTTCCTAATTTTGTGACGATTTCTTGGAAGCGTCTGTCGGTGAACTGCGTGCCGTTGTCGGTGATGATGGCCAGGGGCACTCCGAACCGAGCGAGGATGTTTCTTTTATAGAAATGTAGCACGTTCAAGGATGTGATCTTGGCTAATGGTTCGGCCTCGATCCATTTAGTGAAGTAGTCGACGGCGACTATGAGGTATTTGTTCTGGTTGCTTCCGGTCACGAATGGTCCGAGGAGGTCCATGCCCCACCACGCAAACGGCCAGGGAGATGACAAAGATTTGAGCTCATTGGGGGGCGCGAGGTGCATGTCCCCGAAGCACTGGCACTTGTCACATTTTTTTACGTATTCTTTTGCATCGTGCTGCATGGTGGGCCAGTAGTATCCTGCTCGGAGCGCTTTCCTGGCGAGGGACCTTCCCCCTAGGTGTTGGGAGTTGATTCCTTCGTGTATTTCCCGGAGTACGTGAGGGGTTATGCCTTCGTCGACGCACTTGAGGAGGGGAATGGAGAACCCTCGTCGATATAATCGTTTTTCGACCAGGACGTAAGAACAAGCTCTTGTTCTGATGACGGAAGCCTCTTTGGGGTCGTCTGGCAGGAGATCGCTCGTCAGATAGTTGTATACGGGGGTCATCCAACAGGACGCATCTCCGATCGCGTTCACGTGCGTTATTCTGGTCGGAGGTTCGGTGCTGGGTCTGGGTAGTATCTCTTGGATCACAGACTTATTGCCTTCCTTTTTCCTTGTGCTGGCTAGCTTTGACAAAACATCTTCCTGGGAATTGTGCTCCCTCGGGATATGCCTTACCTTGGCGTTTATGAACCAGGCCATCCTCTCGCGTACGAGGTTCAAGTATTCTGCGAGGTGGTCGCTTTTGACTTGATATTCACCCGAGATGTGGGATGCTACCACTTGGGAATCGGTGAATACTTCTCTCTCCTAGGCTTCTAGGTCGTTAGCGAGGCGTAGCCCAGCGAGAAGCGCCTCGTACTCGGCTTGGTTGCTGGAGGTCGGAAAGGATAGGGAGAGTGATACTTCTATTAGGGTCCCTTCTCCGTTTTCTAGGATGATACCTGCATCGCTTCCAGATGAGCTTGACGCTCATTCCACATACAAGGTCCATTTCTGGGCGTCGGTGGTCGTTGTCTCGAGGAAAGCCATTTCGGCGATGAAGTCCGCTAGAACTTTTGCTTTGATAGCTTTTCTCCCTTCGTATTTATGTCAAACTCCGAAAGTTCTAGCGACCAGCGGAGCATTCTTCCTGCCATGTCAAAACGTCCAAGTAGTTGCTTTATAGGTTGCTCGGTCCGCACGACTATGGTGTGTGCTAAGAAGTAGTGTCTCAGCCTTCTGGCCGCGGTGATTAGTGCGAGTGCGACTTTCTCGATCTGCTGGTACCTGACCTCGGGGCCCTGGAGTGCTTTGCTCATGAAATAGATGGGTCTCTGGCCCTCTAGGGTTTCTCGGATGAGGGCAGCACTGACAGCTTCGGTGGCGACGACGAGGTAGAGGTAGAGGGTTTCTCCGTTCTCGAGCCTCGAGAGGACAGATGGGCAAGAGAGAGATTGCTTGAGGTGGGAGAGGGCGCGCTCGCATTCGTCTGTCCATTCGAAAGTGGTTTCCTTACGCAGGAGTTTAAATAGGGGAAGGGCGTGCTGGGCAAATTTGGCCACGAATCTGGATAGTGATGTGAGCATGCCATTCAGGGATTGGATAGATTTCTTCGAGTTCGGTGTGTGGAAATCTGAGAAGGCTCTGCATTTTTCTGGATTTGCTTCGATTCCTCTTTCTGTCAAGTAGAATTCGAGGAATTTGCCCGCTCGGACCCCGAAAGTGCATTTTTCAGAATTAAACCTCATCTTGCATTTCCGGGCCTGCTCGAAGACTTTTCTAGGATGGGCGGCATGGTCGGTTTCCTCTTGGGATTTAACGATCATATCGTCCATATATACTTCGAGCATATCGCCGATTTCTGCTCACAATACTTTGTTCATCATTCGTTGGTATGTTGCTCCGGCGTTTTTTAGGCCGAAGGGCATTAAGTTGTAGTAATAGTTGCCCGATTCGGTCATGAAAGCCGCATTACGTTGTATTTGGTTGTACCCAGAATACGCGTCCATAAATTATAGTAATTTAAAACCGGCGGAATTATCTACTAGTTTATCTATGTTCAGTAAAGGGTAAGCATCTTTTGGGAAATCCCTACTAAGATCGGTGTAGTCAATGCACATGCGCCAATTTCATTGAATTTTTTAACACGTACAACGTTGGAGATCCAAGTAGTATATTTGGCTTCCGATATGAATTTAGCCTCTAGGAGGTCTCTAACAGCTAATTCGGCAACTGCCGTTTTCTTCGGGGACTACTTTCTTCTCCTCTGAGCGATGGCTTTGCAGGTGGGATCGATGGTTAGGTGATGACAAGCTACCTCTGAGTCGAGGCCGGGCATCTCAGCTGCATTCCAGGAAAATAGGTCGGCATTCTCTCTAAGGCAGGCTTTAAGTTGCCTTCTGGCCAGTTCGGGCAGGTCCGTCCCGATCTTGACACCTCTGGTCGGGTCATCCCCGAGGGTTACTAACTCGAAGTCTCCATCTGGGATTGGTCAGAGACCCTCTTCTGAGTTCTTCGTATCTGCTTTCCCTTCGGATTCTCTACGGAAGCGGCTGTCTAGGTCGATGGTGTCGATGCGCGACATCGATTTGATTGGCTTCGAACCGACGTTGGTTGCTGCTTTGCCTTAAGTGGTTGCCTTTATTGAACTTAGGCCTTTGGCGGAGGCCTCGAAACATCTCCTGGCTGCTTCGATGATCCGTGGAGCGTGGCAATTTGTCCCTTAGCCGTGTAATATTTAAGTTTGAGATGCACGGTTGAAGGGACGGCAATCAGCTCGGCCAGTGTCGGGCGTCCCAAGATGGACTGGTAGATCGAGGGGCAGTCGATGACTAGGAATTGGACTTTGACGACCCTCGTGGTTTCTACTAATCCAACCGAGACAATAAGCTCAACGAATCCCCATGGTTTTGTTACGGTGGAATTGAAACCTTGTAGGTCAGAGCCTACGTAGGGGGTGAGGTGGCTGTCGTTTAGTTGTAGTGTCTTGAATAGCTGGGAGTACATAATGTCCACCGGGCTCCCTTGATCGACCAAAATGCGGCGTACGTCAAAGTTGGCCATTCGAGCTCGGATAAGGAGGGGGATGGTTGCGTTGGGTGCGCCGCCCGACAGTTCTTCCGGGTAGAACGCTATGGGAGAGGAGCCTCCCTTGGCGAGGTCGAGAGTAGTGGCTTTGCTCGAATTCGTTGAAATTAACTCGTCGAACTTCTACTTCACGGATCCGACGGTAAGTTTGCTGAACCCTCCTCTGGAGATGACCATGGCAGAAGGGAAGAATTTCCACGGGCTGTGAGAAGAGTGGGTGGAAGACATCCTAGCCCAGTCGGGGAGGTAAAAGTCCTCCGGTCTGGTGATACTCATGGCCACTTGCATGGCGGGCGTGTCTTCTGCTGGCTTCTCCTCAACGACCAATTTGGCTTCCTTGGTGGCCTCTTGTTTCTTTGCGTACTACTTCAGGTGTCCTTCTCGGATCAATATTTCTATCGCGTCCTTTAGGTGGATGAAGTCTTTGGTGTTATGCCCGTGGCCTTTGAGGAAACGGCAGAACTTTGATTGTCGACATTTGGTCGTGCAAGCATGGACTTTGGGAAACGGACTTTGCCCGTTTGAAATTCGGCGTCCACGAACTCGTTCAAGATGCGTTCCCTGGATGCGTTCAGTGGGGTGTATTCCCGGAATTTTCCTGCTGGGGCTTTGTAGTCCTTAGAATCTCGATCTTTGTGTTCTTTCTTCTTGTCGGATCCCCAACGAGAATCGTCTTGACAGGCGCCTTTAGTATTTTCTTCCTGCCTGGAGTTGCGGACCGCGTGAGCGGCCTCTTTTTCCTCGTATTGGATGTATGCCCGGGCCTTGAGGAAAAATTCATCCAGAGTGGCGGGCGTCTCGATTCCGACGACTTTGGTAAAATCTGAACGTGGCCGGAGACCTCATTCGAGCAAAAACTTCTTCATGTGGGCAGTTGTGGACACCTGCACGGCTTCTTTGTTGAATCTTTCTATGTAGGCCCGAAGCGATTCGTCTTTCCCCTGGATGATGGCTTCCAGGGAAGCCTCTGACTTCGGATGTCTGCGGGAGGCTGTGAAGTGCCTAGAGAAAAGTTTTTCGAGCACTTTCCACGACGTGATGGATTCATCGGGCAGACTCTTGTACCTCGTCATGGCTCCCTTGCGTAAAGTGGTCGGGAATAACCGGCATTTGATTGCGCCTGGTACCCCTCTGTAATCCAGAAGGGCGTTGATGTTCTCGATGTGCTTGTCTGGGTCTGTTGTCCCGTCGTATGTGCCTAGTGGCGGGGGCTTCTCAAGATCGGTCGGCAGGGGTGCCTCCAAGATTGCGTGGGACAGAGGGCACCGGCGCTCCTCCTCCTCGTTGCTGGCGAAAGGCGTGGTGGACCGGCTACGGCTCTGCCTGTGTCGCCTACGGTTGTCATCATGCCTCGCGGGAGGTGACTTGGATCTTCTTTTTGGTCGAGGAGACTGCGAACGGTGCCGGGAGCGGTGGTCGCCAAACCCTTTCTTGGAAATGGGACCCGCGTTTTCCCTGGGGGAGGGGAACGAAGGAGTTTCTTGGGGACCGTCTCGTGATGGGAGCGAGTTTTATGGCCGGGGGAGTCTTCGAGCGACGCTTCTGCTCGAGTTCCCCAATCCTGTCGTTCTGTTGTTGGATAAGGGCGTTCGTCTGCGCAAGGGCGACCAGAACCGCGACCATAGTTTGGTCCTGGGGAGTTTGACCCTTGGAGGAGAAAGGGTTTTCCTGAATCTCTTCGTGGTTGTCTTTTCCGTTGGTATCTCTGAGGTGATGGACGGTGTCATCGTGGAAACCCTTCGGGGACGGAGATGCCGTGAGGCCGTCATGAGGATGTGGAATGGTATTTCTAGGTGGGGTAATGACGACAGAGATGTCGTTCTTATTGATCACGGTAGCGTCCCGAGAAGAGGAGTCTTCGTTGTTGCTAGCCATGGATGATGGTTGAATTAGAGCTTTGGTTTCTGAATTCTTGCAAGGGACAAGAATGGATCAAGAAGTGTAAGAAAAGGAAACGGAGGAGCTGGATTCCCACAGACGGCGCCACTGATCTCACCAAGCAGATCATAATGGCCAACAACAGTGAAGCTTGAAGTCCGGAACGGTTGGAGGAAAAAATGTGGTTGTACCTGCAAGGCACTCCGATGCCAAAGTAAGTGTTTGAACAACAAGGTACAACAAAGTGAGAGATTTTTGGGCAAGAAAAAGGTTACCTTGCCCTCTAAGACTAGAGGGCTATTCATAGGGTTATCCTATGCGGAAAAAGTTCCATTTTTGGAAGGCCCATGCGAGGCACTAGGCTAGAAGTACGCGAACTGGCTGCTACCGAGCACGAGGCTTAAGCGTGCTCGGTTAGGTCTGGTGTTTTCCCGGAGCGGGCCGGGGGGCGCTGCCGCGTGTGTGGGCCAGAATGCCCTGGGCCAATGAGTGGATTGGCCCAATTGAAATAATTGGGCCGGTCCAGAACAGGTATCATATGGCAGCAAGATCGGTGTATATGATAATTTTGGCTCTGACTAAATAGGAATGGAATTTGTTTATTGCATATACCATAGCTAAGAGTTCCTTTTCGGTAGTGGCATAGATTAGTTAGTCTGCATCTAAAGTTCGGCTGGCATAATATATAACATGCAATCTTTTATCTGTCTGTTGTCCTAAAACAGCGCCTATAGCGAATTCACTTGCATCACACATAATCTTAAATGGTTGGTTCCAATCTGGTGGTTGCATGATATGTGCAGAGATTAGTGCACTTTTGAGAATATTGAATGCTTCAAAGCATTTGTCATCAAAGAGGAATTCTACGCCTTTCATCAGAAGACCAGTTAGACGCTTAGTGATTTTAGAGAAGTCTTTGATAAATCGTCGGTAAAAACCGGCGTGTCCAAGAAAACTTATGACTTCCCTAATCATTATGGGTGGTTGGAAGTTTTCTATTACCTCAATTTTAGTCTTGTCGACCTCAATGACCCTTTCTAATACTATGTGTCCTAGGACTATACCTTATGTAACCATGAAATGACATTTTTCCCAATTTAATACGAGGTTAACTTCCACGCATCTTTCTAGAATTTTCTCCAAGTTAGCGAGACAATTTTTAAAAATGGATCCACATAAGGAGAAATCATCCATGAAAACTTCCATGATCTCTTCAAGGAAATATGCAAATATTGCCATCATGCATTGTTGGCACGTTGAAGGAGCGTTGCATAATCCGAAGGGCATTCATCGACAGGAAAATGTTCCATAAGGACATGTGAAGGTTGTTTTCTCTTGGTCATACGGGTGAATAGGTGTTTGGAAGAATCCTGAATATCCATCTAAATAGCAGAAATAAGAGTGTCTAGCTAAACGTTCAGGCATTTGATCAATGAAAGGAAGGGGAAATGGTCCTTCCTTGTCACTTTGTTTAGCTTTTTATAGTCTAAACACATACGCCATTTGTTTTCTAAAATTTTGGCCACTGATTCTCCTTTTTTCGTTGTGTATGACTGCGCACCTCCCTTGTTAGGTTCGACATGTACAAGGCTAACCCATTTACTACTAGAGATTTGGTAAATTGTTCCAACATCGAGTAATTTCAACACTCCTCTCTTGACTACAACACTCATTATATGGTTTATCCTTCTCTTGTGTTCTCTAGAGGGTTTTGAACCTTCCTCCAGCATTATCCGATGTATACATATAGACAAACTTATCCCCTTTAGGTCAGAGATATTATAGCCTAGAGCTGTAGGGTATTTTTGTAAGACATCTAAGAGTTGATTTGTTTCGTCTCTGTTTAGATCCGCATTTACTATAAATGGATGATTTAGTTCCTTATCAATAAATTCATATATCAGATTCTTAGGTAATTGTTTATGCTCTATTGATGGTTTCTTAGGACCGGACATATGGTCAGGGGTAAGTGCTAGGAATTCGTAAAGGCTATCATCAACATAAGGTGTGTATGCTTTAATTCCATCATCTTCCATTATTGGTGTTGAAGAAAGATTTATCATTTTGGTAGGGGCTTATGTATCCAACTCTCTTATGCACTCATCAATAATATGGATGGCACAACACGAGTCATTTATAGCAGGCGCTTTTAGAAATTTGGATAGGATAAACTCGATTTTCTCATCACCTACTTAGAAGGTAATTTTTCCTCTTTTAACATCTATCATGGCTCCAGCAGTTGATAAGAATGATCTACCTAGAAGAATAGGGATATCTTCGTCTTCTTTAATGTCCATTATGACAAAGTTTGTTGGAATATAAAGTTGACCAATCCTTACTGGAATACTTTCTAATATACCGATTGGGTACTTAACTGATCGATCAACCAGTTGAAGTGAGATCCTAGTTGGTAGTATATCTCCCAGGTTTAACCTATTGCAAATAGCTAAAGGCATCAAACTCACACTTGCGCCTAAGTTTAATAGAGATTTATCAATAACATGACTTCCTAGAACATATGGTATAGAGAAGCTTCTAGGATCTTTCTGCTTCTTGGCTAGTCTGTTCTCAGTAATTGTGTTGCATTTGATCGTCAAGCTTGCGCTTGTTTGTTATGATGTCTTTTAGGAATTTTAGCATATGATTGTATCTGGGTAATAACTCCAGTGAAAGGAATTTCGACGTGGAGTTTTTCTATTACCTTTACAAACTTCTTATATTAGGTGTCTTGCTTGGTTTGTTTAAGCCTTTGTGGATATGAAATTGAGGGTTTATAAGCAGGTGGTGGTACATATACTTAATTTTCCTGATTATCATTGGCTACTCCTTTATCTTTTACTTCCTCTATTTGTTTCTCTGGTTCTACAAGTTCCTCAACTACTTGTTTTTTCGGCGTAGTCACAATGCTTCCTTTTGGTGGCTCTAGCTTGTTGTTTCTTAGTAAATCGTTGGTCAACCCAGGATTAACAGGTCCATCATACGCGGTTCCGTTTGCAACACAATAGAATTTGCATGGCCTTTAGGGTTAGATTAAGGATATCCAGGAAATGATCCTCCTGGTGTAGCTTGAGAAGCTTGTTGTTACGCCACTTGGGAAATTTGGGTTTCCAACATCTTATTTTGGGTAACCATAAAATCGACTTTGTTTCCTAATTGTGTAATCAGCTCTTTTATATGAATGTTTTGATTCATGAATTCTTTATTTTGCTGAGTTTGAGCTGAAATGAAATTTTCCATGATCTTTTCTAGATTTGATTTTCGAGGGGTAGATTGAATAGGCTTTGTTGGTCTCTGAGCTTGGAAACTTGGTTGTCTTTGAGGTGCAGTATTTTGAGGAAAAGTAGAGTTATTATTCTTATAAGAGAAGTTTGGGTGATTCCTCCATCTAGGGTTATTGGTTTTCAAATAAGGGTTTCCTTGGGCATAATTGACCTGATATGGACTTGGTTTAGCTAGATAGAAAATTGCATTTGACGGTGACATGTCCTAGGGTTCCACAGATTTTGCATCCGGGTTGTACTGCAGCTACTATAGCTGCAGGGTTAACGACTAAGCTTTCGACCTTTCGTGCTCGGGCGTCCATCTTGACGTTCTTGAAATCTAGCGCACTACGGAAATACCTCCTTTTGTTTCTTTCTTCTCCACTGATGTTCGTTCAGTCCCCCATTGGTAATGGTTTTGCGCCATGTTTTGTATGAGTGCGCATGCCTATGGGTATGGTTTGTTCATCAATGCACCGCCTGCGGCAACGTCGATAGTTATCTTAGTTTTGTAGAGAAGTCTGTTATAGAAAGTATGAATGATCAACCATTATTCTAATTCATGGTGTGGACAAGCCCTTAATAGCTCTTTGTATCTTTCCCCAGCGTTGAAAAGGGATTCACCATCTTGTTGAGTGAATCTGGTTATTTGGTTTCGCAAGACAACAGTCTTACTTGGTGGAAAGTATCTAGCAAGGAATACTTTCTTCAGGTCCTTCCAAGTAGTGATTGAATTTGCTGGGAGGTGTTGCACCCCAAAATTTGCCCTCCTAGTTTACTTATAATTAACTTACTGCTTTGTAATCATTTGCATCTTACGTCATAAATAAATGCATTTATTTAATCAATATATCAGGTAGAGGATCAACGATATTGTTGACTTGGAAGTTATTATTGCTTTAGATTTTTTCACCCAAAAAACTTTCAATTGAGTCCTATTCAAAACCTATTAAAAAGAAAAACTGATCTAAGTTCAACCAATTTCGTTCCTGTTCAAATTTATGTCATTCATTTATATTTCTTCATATAAAGTACCCAATTCCACTGGTTTATCACCATTGTCCATTTAACAAGCTATTTGGCAAGTCCCATACTTTATCACAAAGAAAAATCTCATTACAGTATTCAAATTCCACTACAAAGGTCTTCATTACATGCATAGAAATTCACAAAAAAACAGGCCTATATCTATATTATATTCCAGACCAAGTCCTCTCTTCAAAGTCGTCTCCAAGTCCTCTACATGGGCCAAGTAATTCCGAATGTGTACCGAGGATCGAAATCATTCCTGCAACAACAAACAATACAGTCAATTACCTCAGATCCAGTTAACTTAAACCTATCCTGCATAGGATATAAGGCTGCAAATCTAAAAGAAAAAAAGTCAGCTTTACATTCCCAAATTTACACCCATTCAAACCACCTTTAACAGCATGTTGTGACCAATTTACATCAGAAAAAAAAAAGAGAAAAAAAACCAAATGCCAAACATTTCATAACCTTCAGCTCCTAACCTCTAACTTCAAAAACAGTTACCATCCTAACTCCCAACCAAGTTTTTAACAGTCCCTAACATAATTTTCTTTCAAATCCCACAACTGTGAGCAACTAATCTATCCTATCAATTCCAAACAGTTTCTAACCTCTAATTAAACTAAACCTAGTTCTAACCATTCATAACTACCAAAACAGAAACAACAGTTTCTCTAACCGATTCCTAACTGTCACATAGCAAACTTAAAACAGAATAACTAACTTACTAACAGTTCCAACAAACTTTCAACATTCTAACCAATTAGTTACATCCCTATAACTAACTTCCAAAATCAGTTACAAACTCTAACTATACTAACAGTTTCAACTGAACAGAGCTATGAGATTACAACTGAATAACAGAAATTTGAGCTGGGACTAACCTCTATATAACAGAGCCTTCATCACTAATTCAGCTCTCTCTCTCTCTCTCTCTCTCTCTCTCTCTCTCTCTCTATTCATCATTCACCAACACTCTCATCTTCAACTTTCTCTTCTTCACCACTTCTCACCTCCACCATAAGTTGCTCTGCCTCTTCTTCTCCCTCCATTCAATGAAATCATCATCACCTTCACCACCTTAAATTCTTTCTTGAAGGTCTTGAGTATCCTTCATCTTCAACCTTCAATTGGCAGAAAAAGATAGCATATCAGCAACAAAAAAAAACGTAACAGAAACTTCAAACTACCTCCATTATTCACCTTCAACAACTCCTGAAACTTCACGAATCTTCCATAGCTTCGACCTTCATAACCTCATCATTTTCAATTCATCTCAGCATCTTCTTCAATGTTCCCTGCAACAACATCAATACCACAATCCTGAGAAAGAGAAAGAAGAAGAAGGAATCGAAAGAAGAAGAAGGAATCGAAAGAAGAAGAAGAAGAGCAAGAAATGACCTTGAATTGAGTCGGTGCCTCCGATATTTTCTTCTCCCTTTGAGCATATTGAAGAGTCTCCACCACCGGTAAGTTCCAAAGATACTTCCGATTCATCAATTTCTCTACTTGTTTTTATTATCATGTTGATTCTTGAGGGACATAGAATGTGAATATTCCGTTGGTTACCTTGATCCAAATACAACGAGCTTTTAGCTTCGTTTCGTGATTTCTAGGTTTTTCTGTTAGGGTTAGATTTAGGGAAAACGAATTGAAAACGGGAGAGACATCGGAGAGGACTGATAGAGGCTAAGGTTGAGAGTTGAGGCGAGGGAGTTTCGCGGTTCGATTCACGGCGGCGCTGTGTTTGTTTGGTCGGAGAATGGGGAGAGCGCCGTCGCCGTTTTGAGAAGAGAGGGGTTTGGGTGAGGTTGAAACGTGTTATCTGAATCGTCACATTGCAAACCTAATTTCCCTTTTTTTATTCACTTAATCAATTTGTTTTATTTTTAATTAAAATCTGAATAATAAATCTGGTGTGGATCAATCTGGATCAAGCATTGGGCTGAATTGCTGATCACACCCCCTGGGCCCAACATCTTCCTTTTGGCACAAAATCTGATAACAAAAACATTCCTGGGGCCAACTCTGGTTGGGCCTTTTGCCCATGTTGCTAATTGCACCTTAACTTCAGTTCTCACCCCCTGTTCATGTTAAGATTTAGGTTTTTTACTTAGATTTTCCATTTCTTCTTAAGCAATAAATCATTAAAATTTTATGAAGTTTTAATATAATTTTGACATAGAAAATATACATAAAATATTAGTTTTCTTTAGGCTAATCATTTTAATTTCTTTTGCTCAAATTAGAATTCATATTCCTTTTAAAAAATCAATAAAAATAATAGTCCTTTTAATTCGATTTTGCACCATATTTTGCATCATTTGCTTTCATGTTTTGTACTATATTTCAAGTCATCTTTAAGTCATTGTTTGTACCAATTTTGTATCATGCTTACTTGTGATTTTTGCTTGTAGTTTCACTTGTTGGTTCCTTTAGATTTATGACCTATAATATCTTCATAACCATTAGACTTAGTCTTTTTCCTTAAAATTCTAACACTTAGGTATAATCACAACATTAGGTTAGTTATTCATTTTAGGCTAGTTTTTCTTCCCTTTTTTCTTTTCAACTTTTAAAACACTTAAAAAAGGACGACGTGAATCATGCCAATACTTCTTTTTTTCATAGTAGAAAAGAAATGATTGGGGCGTAGGCCCCGATGTACGTTCTTCTCTACTTAGTGGGAGAAATGATTGAGGCGTAGGCCTCGATGTATGTTCTTACCCGCTATTTAGAGAAATGATTGAGGCGTAGGCTTTGATGTATTTCTCTAATCTCTAAACACTTAAACTTTTAAGGCATGATTCAAGTCACAAATTAATTTCCCTTAAAAGACACCCAACCAAAAATATTTCAAAACATCTAATAAAGGCTCAGACCTAAACAAAGTAAGGAAGTGATGCGAAGCCTTGTAGTGGGTTTTGTCCATCATGGAATTACACTTAAAAAACACAAACCAATCATCTCTCTTCTTTCTCTTGCCTTCAGGGCATTCTTTCTCTTAATCGGACATGTTATTTCCGCTCCATTCCCAGCTTAAGACTCCAGAGGTCGAGCAGCGGAGTGCGAATGTAACTGTTCAACTAAAAAACACAAAAACAAACAAAAACATATGAGCCGAACTACGACGCTCTGATTCCTGAAAAGGATATGTAGGCATTAGGTCGTGGGGCCTAAGCGAGCATAATTATTTATAAACCTTTTTTTCCCGTGTTTCTTTTTTTTTCATTTGCATGCATTCCCTTTGCATTAAGCTATAGATTTACACACCCTTTAAATAGCAACAAACATAGGTGGATACCATCGAGTACGATGGGCGTGAAGGGTGCTAGTACCTTCCCCTCGCGTAACCGACTTCTTACCCGATCTTTGGTCGCAAGACCTTTCCTTATCCTTTCTTTATTCCAGGTTTTCTGATATTCCTTTCCCTTATGGGATAAATATATTAGTGGCGACTCTGTTCATTTTCGCGAGCGTGCGACAGCTGGCGACTCTGCTGGGGACGTGACAGACCTGTGCTGGTCCATTCTTAGCGAGTCGATCCTAGCCTTTGTTTGTTTCTTTTCTTTGGGTGTTTTTCTTTGTTTGTTTATATGCTTACATCCTGTGTATATATGTTTGCATATCATGTTTATTTCTGTTTGCATATCATATTTACTTTCCGCATGCATCTGGACTATATTATGGGTCCCCATGGGGACCACATATTTTCTCTGTTTGCAGGTTGGGTGGGATGTTCTATGAGGTAAAAGGCCCAATACCCAGGCCATGAGTGATACCTTAGGAACTAGGAATAGAGTGGCCATGACGGACAGAAGACGTATGTCTGATTGCTCCGATCATGTATCAACGGGCAGAGCTTGGTTGAACGAGGCAATATCGTATGATTGCGCCTACTTTCAATCCTCTGTTGGCTTTTTGACCTACCATATACTAGATCCTACTTGTGAGAGGGGTTGGGAAATTTTGTTTTGCAGGAAAACATGCCTCCATCCTACCCTAAGCCATTCAGACTATCTATCATAATCAGCTATCATAATCAGCGTCGAACCTCTGAATCTGGAGGTTTGACCTTATGTGACTTATGCAAAGGTTATCTATCAGAATCAACGTCGAACCTCTGAATCTGGAGGGTTCGACCATCTTTGACTTATGCACAAGCTATTTATCCAGAGAGCAACGTCGAACCTCTGAATCTGGAGGATTCGACCGTAGTTATTGACCATGAGAAGCTGTTATCCAAGAGGCCTTAATCCTTGATCTTGATTTATGCTGCATTTGCATCATAATTAACATTTTTGCATTCATGCATGTGCATCCATGGTTGCCAAGACTCTTACATTCCTCTCCATCAGATCAGTCAAGACGATTCCTCCACACCGATATCTGACAAGAGCTCACAGAAGAAGAATCATGGAGAACTATGAACAAGATCAAGCTGCCATTAGAGAAGAGATGGATCAAATGAAAGGCAAGGTTGATGCTATTTTGGAAGCCCTCCAAGCTTTGAGAAATGAAAGGGTTCCTGTTGTGCAAGAGATTCCTGTTGTTGCTAATCAACTTGCTGCTAGTCAACCTGAAGGCATTCAACATGTTGTCATTCCACCTTCTACTAATCCACCTGAGTTCCAACCAAGGACTAATGCTACCCTTGGAATGCCATTTAGCTTCATGACTGCTGATACTCTTGGAGCTTCAAACCAAGAAGGACCTATGCCCGTAACTTCTGGAGTGCCAACTATGACTGGGTCTGCTTGCCCATTACTCCACCTCCTCATACAGAGATTCCTTATCCTGCTTTTTGTGGTCCTCAGTTTGCTAATCCAGAAATGCATCCAATTCCAACCGTTGAAAGAGCTCAACCTGTTGAGAGATCTGCTGAGAGGTACCAAATTCTTGAGGAGAGGATTCGAGCTATTGAAGGTTTTAGTGCCTATGGAATGGATGCCGAAGAGATGTGCCAAGTTCCTAATCTGGTTATTCCGCCCAAGTTCAAGACTCCCGACTTTCAGAAGTACAAGGGTTTAAGCTGTCCAAAGAGCCAAATCATCATGTACTATCGTAAGATGGCTTCTCACATTCACAATGAATCATTGCTCATCCATTGCTTTCAAGATAGCTTGTCTGGGGCATCTTTGAACTGGTATATGAATCTGGAGCATAATAGAATCCTATCTTGGAAGGATTTGTCTGATGCCTTTCTCAAGCAATACCAATACAACATTGACATGGCACCGACTAGGTTGCAACTACAGAATCAGGTGCAAAGGACCAATGAGACATTCAAAGAATATGCCCAAAGGTGGAGAGAAATGGTTGCTCAGGTTAATCCACCACTTTCTGAATCCGAACTAGTTGATATGTTCATGAATACTCTTCAGAGGCACTATTACGAAAGGATGGTGGGTAGTGTTTCTTCTGGCTTCTCCGATCTAGTCAGGATTGGTGAAAGAATTGAGAATGGCTTGAAAATTGGTAAGATCCAGAATCCCGCCAATACTGCTGCTAATCAATATGGGTACAAGAAGCCTCAGGGTAATTTCATCAAGAAGAAAGAAGGCGAGACTAGTGCTGTTTCTACTCGAGATCAAGCTCCTTGCTATCAAGTGAACGCCACCGCTCCTCAAGCTTATGTGGCACCTGTTGGTCAGCAACCTTGGGTCCCTTATCAGCAATATGTTCAACAACAACAACAAGGTTATCAACAAAGACAAAGTCAACAGAGGCAGAATAGGCCAAAAAGGGTGTATGATCGTGTAGCAGTGTCTTATAGCCAACTTCTCGCTACCTTGCTCGACCTCAAACTGGTTCAATTAGCGGAAGCTAGGCCTCCTCCTGATCCCCTCCCTTCAAATTACAAGATTAATGCCAAGTGTGAATTCCACTCAGGAGGATCTGGTCACACTACTGAAGAGTGCAGAGTTCTAAAAGACAAAGTTCAGGATCTGCTTGACGCAAAAGAGATTGCGTTTGCACCTGTGGCACCTAATGTGATCAACAATCCCATGCCACCTCACAATGGAGCTTCCACCAGTGGACCATGAAGACTTTATGTTTTTCAAAGAACATTTCATTTGCATTAGAATAAGGCCAAGCTTGCCATTGTATAGATTTCTCTAGTATTTTCAATTGTACTAGTTTCGTTGTTATCAATTACTTATCATTGTAAGAAACTCATTCTGTTCGAATAAATAAAAATAATGCAATATACATGTTTTTCTCAAATAATTTCATCTTTGTCATTATGTTCATTGATATTCAACTCATTTGTCTTAAGCAACTAAAAAAGAGAATGATGAAAATAAAAAATACATGAACTACTAACTATATGCTTTTGGAGCAAAGATCCTGCTGACGATGTACATGCATTTTTTCAATTCCTAAACACTGGAGTTATAAGGGAGTGAAACCCTCGTCAACCCCTTTGAGCCTAAGGAGTAGTAGTTTCTTTTCAAAAAATAACAAAACCCCCAATCTTAACCAGGGGCAGGGTAGTCTTCAGTTAGTGCAACCGAGCGCTCAACTTTCAAGTATTCCATCAGAGGATCAATCATATCTCACAACAAAAGAAGAAAAGCACAATCCACAATGGATGGCTCTCATTCACTAAGAAGAAGGCAGTCACAACCTTTTTCATGAAGGAAATCACAAAAGTCATACAACTTGTTCCCGAACGAGACAAAAAATGAAAAAAATTATTAATAAAAAAAGAAAGAAACAATAGCCCGCTAAGTCAAAAAGAACGAAAAGATTGAAAGCAAATGACTTAGGAAAAAATTAGGGCATATCCCGCTGGAGAACGGTAACCAAAATCAAAAGAAACTTTTTATCCAGGCAAAAGTTAGGGATAGCAAAAGGCAAAAGCAAAAGAAGAATCCTCCGAGGGACAAGTTGTTATGACCATCAACGAAAGCACCAAAGGGTGGTTGCCACCTCCATCAAAGCCATAAAGGATCCTCATCCATCATAATCCTTCCTGAAAGGCGAATACTCGTGTCGAACTAACTGAACGTAGGACTGAAGAACATTACGAAGAAGGGGTGGGTTAAGTAGAACTCGAGCCTTTATCCCTTGTTTCTTAAACCGTGAACCCGACCACATTACAACCCTCAAAAGTCCTAATTGAAGCAGGGTTCGTTCCGAAAGCATACAAACTGTAAAAATCATGTCAAAACTGACTCCTAATGTTGCTTGTCATTTGTGTTAGTATCAGTACAACGTTTTGACAAATAAAAACTTTTCTTTTGAGATTAACATGTGCATTGCATTCTCATTATCTTTTTCAAAACAGAATTGTCTCTAATTTGAAAGTAAGCACTTGATACCAAGGAAAGTCTACATTGAAGTTCCATTAAGTAATCTTACAAGAGCAAAGGTTGGTCATCCATTGAGCAAATCTCTGAAGAACCCATTTGGTGGAAGAGTTCCTTTCAATCTGGGGCATTCATCCCTTGATCAACACTGGGGCAGACCATTGCAAATCTCCATGATTCAAGCATTATCAAAGTTCTATCTCAAGAGATCATACAAGCTGGGGCAAGCTAGTAACAAGTCATTTATTCATCTTCAAGCAAGTGTCAGATGTCAAGACAGGTGTCGAGGAGTCAAGTCAAACACCTCACCCTCACCAATTCTATCCTTCAAGCAATAACCTTCCCGCAAGGGTACCTGTTATCCATTATCCACATCTTAGAAACATTCATAATCATACATGCATCATGCATATCATTGCATTCACACGAAACAATGATCCAATCATCAATAAAGAAGGGGCATCCACCCTACCTAGATTCTCAAATAGAGTTTCAGAACTCCACCTAATCTATTCCACAAAGCAGAAACCCTGATCAATTAGTACACTACATATAGAATTCATTGCATTACATCTCCAGAAGTGCATAAAACAAATCAAACATTGCATATGAAGCATAAGCCAAGTTACTCATCAGATGGGCTCTCTACAAGTATTCAATTAATATTCCACTGTATCACTCAGAGTTACCATTGTGGTGTCATCTCCCAAAGTTAATCATGTTCATGTTTCTTCAACCCAGAGTTGATGTTTTTTGTGTTCAACCCAGAGTTGACTTTTCTCTCATCTTTTAACCCCGAGTTAATTATATCTTCCCACTCAACCCAGAGTTGATGGTTATCTTTTGTTCTTCCCCACTCAACCCAGAATTGACGGTTATCTTTTCTCCTTTCCCACTCAACCCAGAGTTGACGGTTATCTTTTATTCAACCCAGAGTTGATCATTTCCTTTTCCCTCTCACCCAGAGTTGACAGACATTTCTTTTCTACTTCCCACTCAACCCAGAGTTGACGGTTATCTCTTGTTCTTTTTCCCTCTCAACACAGAGTTGACGGTTATCTTTTGTCCTTTCCCACTCAACCCAGAGTTGACGGTTATCCTTTGTTCAATCCAGAATTGATTCCTTTTCCCACTCGACCCAGAGTCGACAGTTATCTTTTATCTTTTCCCATTCAACCCAGAGTTGACGGTTACTTCTTTCTCAACCCAGAGTTGACGGTTATCTTCTTTATTTCCCACTCAACCCAGAGTTGACAATTATCTTTTTTTATTTCCCTCTCAACCCAGAGTTGACGGTTATCTCTTGTCTTTCCCACTCAACCCAGAGTTGACGGTTATTCCTAATTGTTCATCTTTCCTCTTTCAACCCAGAGTTGAATTACCTTCTCTCAACCCAGAGTTGATGTCTACCCATTGTCTTCAACCCAGAGTTTATTTTCTTTTCTTCTTCTTCAATCCAGAGTTAATATCCATATCTTGTCCCATTAATACCGATATCCCTTTCCGTTCTCAACCCAGAGTCGATGTTCACCTCCTATTCAACCCCGAGTTGACTTCCCTTTATTCTTCGACCCAGAGTTGATCTACTTTTCTCTTCAAGAGTCGAGGTTTATTTTTCTAACCCAGAGTTATTTTGTTCAATCCAAAATTGAAACATTTTTCCCCAGTGGAATTGACACCATCTTTTCCCTAGTGGATCCTATATCCCATCTTCCCTCAGGCAAATTTTTAGGTTCTTTTGATATTTAATCTTCTTCTACCTTGAATGATCGAAAGGCTAGCGCCAATCTCACCTTCAGGTTCAAGATGATTAATGGGGCAGCTGTTGCACCCCAAAATTTGCCCTCCAAATTTACTTATAATTAACTTATTGCTTTGTAATCATTTGCATCTTACATCATAAATAAATGCATTTATTTAATCAATATATCAGGTAGAGGATCAACGATATTGTTGACTTGGAAGTTATTATTGCTTTAGATTTTTTCACCGAAAAAACCTTCAATTGAGTCCTATTCAAAACCTATTCAAAAAAAAAAAAAAACTGATCTAAGTTCAACCAATTTTGTTCCTGTTCAAATTTACGTCATTCATTTATATTTCTTCATATAAAGTACCCAATTCCACTGGTTTATCACCATTGTCCATTTAACAAGCTATTTGGCAAGTCCCATACTTTATCACAAAGAAAAATCTCATTACAGTATTCAAATTCCACTACAAAGGTCTTCATTACATGCATAGAAATTCATAAGAAAAACAGGCCTATATCTATATTATATTCCAGACCAAGTCCTCTCTTCAAAGTCGTCTCCAAGTCCTCTACATGGGCCAAGTAATTCCGAATGTGTACCGAGGATCGAAATCATTCCTGCAACAACAAACAATACAGTCAATTACCTCAGATCCAGTTAACTTAAACCTATCCTGCATAAGATATAAGGCTGCAAATCTAAAAGAAAAAAAGTCAGCTTTACATTCCCAAATTTACACCCATTCAAACCACCTTTAACAGCATGTTGTGACCAATTTACATCAGAAAAAAAAGAGAAAAAAAACCAAATGCCAAACATTTCATAACCTTCAGCTCCTAACCTCTAACTTCAAAAACAGTTACCATCCTAACTCCCAACCAAGTTTTTAACAGTCCCTAACATAATTTTCTTTCAAATCCCACAACTGTGAGCAACTAATCTATCCTATCAATTCCAAACAGTTTCTAACCTCTAATTAAACTAAACCTAGTTCTAACCATTCATAACTACCAAAACAGAAACAACAGTTTCTCTAACCGATTCCTAACTGTCACATAGCAAACTTAAAACAGAATAACTAACTTACTAACAGTTCCAACAAACTTTCAACATTCTAACCAATTAGTTACATCCCTATAACTAACTTCCAAAATCAGTTACAAACTCTAACTATACTAACAGTTTCAACTGAACAGAGCTATGAGATTACAACTGAATAACAGAAATTTGAGCTGGAACTAACCTCTATATAACAGAGCCTTCATCACTAATTCAGCTCTCTCTCTCTATTCATCATTCACCAACTCCTGCAACTTCACGAATCTTCCATAGCTTCGACCTTCATAACCTCATCATTTTCAATTCATCTCAGCATCTTCTTCAATGTTCCCTGCAACAACATCAATACCACAATCCTGAGAAAGAGAGAGAAGAAGAAGGAATCGAAAGAAGAAGAAGGAATCGAAAGAAGAAGAAGAAGAGCAAGGAATGACCTTGAATTGAGTCGGTGCCTCCGATATTTTCTTCTCCCTTTGAGCATATTGAAGAGTCTCCACCACCAGTAAGTTCCAAAGATGCTTCCGATTCATCAATTTCTCTACTTGTTCTTATTATCATGTTGATTCTTGAGGGACATAGAATGTGAATATTCCGTTGGTTACCTTGATCCAGATACAACGAGCTTTCAGCTTCGTTTCGTGATTTCTAGGTTTTTCTGTTAGGGTTAGATTTAGGGAAAACGAATTGAAAACGGGAGAGACATCGGAGAGGACTGATAGAGGATAAGGTTGAGAGTTGAGGCGAGGGAGTTTCGCGGTTCGATTCACGGCGGCGCTGTGTTTGTTTGGTCGGAGAATGGGGAGAGCGTCGTCGCCGTTTTGAGAAGAGAGGGGTTTGGGTGAGGTTGAAACGTGTTATCTGAATCGTCACATTGCAAACCTAATTTCCCTTTTTTTATTCACTTAATCAATTTGTTTTATTTTTAATTAAAATCTGAATAATAAATCTGGTGTGGATCAATCTAGATCAAGCATTAGGCTGAATTGCTGATCACACCCCCTGGGCCCAACATCTTCCTTTTGGCACAAAATCTGATAACATAAACATTCCTGGGGCCAACTCTGGTTAGGCCTTGCGCCCATGCTGCTAATTGCACCTTAACTTCAGTTCTCACCCCCTGTTCATGTTAAGATTTAGGTTTTTTACTTAGATTTTCCATTTCTTCTTAAGCAATAAATCATAAAATTTTTATGAAGTTTTAATATAATTTTGACATAGAAAATATACATAAAATATTAGTTTTCTTTAGGCTAATCATTTTAATTTCTTTTGTTCAAATTAGAATTCATATTCCTTTTAAAAAATCAATAAAAATAATAGTCCTTTTAATTCGATTTTGCACCATATTTTGCATCATTTGCTTTGATGTTTTGTACTATATTTCAAGTCATCTTTAAGTCATTGTTTGTACCAAATTTGTATCATGCTTACTTGTGATTTTTGCTTGTAATTTCACTTGTTTGTTCCTTTAGATTTAGGACCTATAATATCTTCATAACCATTAGACTTAGTCTTTTTCCTTAAAATCCTAACACTTAGGTATAATCACAACATTAGGCTAGTTTTTCATTTTAGGCTAGTTTTTCTTCCCTTTTTTCTATTCAACTTTTAAAACACTTAAAAAAGGATGACGCGAATCATGTCAATACTTCTTTTTTTCATAGTAGAAAAAAATGATTGGGGCGTAGGCCCCGATGTACGTTCTTTTCTACTTAGTGGGAGAAATGATTGAGGTGTAGGCCTCGATGTATGTTCTTACCCGCTATTTAGAGAAATGATTGAGGCGTAGGCTTTGATGTATTTCTCTAATCTCTAAACACTTAAACTTTTAAGGCATGATTCAAGTCACAAATTAATTTCCCTTAAAAGACACCCAACCAAAAATATTTCAAAACATCTAATAAAGGCTCAGACCTAAACAAAGTAAGGAAGTGATGCGAAGCCTTGTAGTGGGTTTTGTCCATCATGGAATTACACTTAAAAAACACAAACCAATCATCTCTCTTCTTTCTCTTGCCTTCAGGGCATTCTTTCTCTTAATCGGACATGTTATTTCCGCTCCATTCCCAGCTTAAGACTCCAGAGGTCGAGCAGCGGAGTGCGAATGTAACTGTTCAACTAAAAAACACAAAAACAAACAAAAACATATGAGCCGAACTACAGCGCTCTGATTCCTGAAAAGGATACGTAGACATTAGGTCGCGGGGCCTAAGCAAGCACAATTATTTATAAACCTTTTTTTCCCGTGTTTCTTTTTCTTTCATTTGCATGCATTCCCTTTGCATTAAGCTATAGATTTACACACCCTTTAGATAGCAACAAACATAGGTGGATATCATCGAGTACGATGGGCGTGAGGGGTGCTAGTACCTTCCCCTCGCGTAACCGACTTCTTACCCGATATTTGGTCGCAAGACCTTTCCTTATCCTTTCTTTATTCCAGGCTTTCTGATATTTTTTTCCCTTATGGGATAAATATATTGGTGGCGACTCTGTTCTTTTTCGCGAGCGTGCGACAGGAGGGAATCTAGCCATGATATCGCTCTATCTCTGAAGGAAAAAGTGAATAAACGCAAACGTATTGCCTCTGAAGGAATGCCATTGGATTTCAATGTGTCAGCTAGTTGAATGAACACTTTTAAGTTTTGGTTTGTGTTCTGGACCGGCCCAATCTAATCAATTGGGCCATTCCCGCCTTCGGCCCAATATACGTCAGATCCCACGTGGCCATTTCCATCCGACCAGACCGAGAAAATTCGCCTAGTAACCGACCACGAGGATCCCTCGTGCTCGGCAAACAACCAGTCCACGCATCTCCTAAATATCCGCCCCAGAAGGAGGAGTCTAATCCGCTCAAAAACATCCTATAAATAGCCCTCTACATACAGAGGGCAAGGTAATCTCTTTCTTACCGAAAAAAACTCTCTCACTTTGTTGTACCTTGTGGAATATATACTTACTTTGGCATCGGAGTGCCTTGCAGGTACAACAACTTTTTCCCTTCTCAACCGCTCGGAACTTCAAGCCTTCATTGTTGCTACCCATCTAATCTGCTCGGTAAGATCAGTGGCGCCGTCTGTGGGAAAATCTAGCTCCCCCGTTCCTTATTCTTGCACTTTCTTGATCCGTTCTTGCCTCCTGCAAGAAAACGAGGAACCAAAGCTCTAATCAAATCATCACTCATGGCCGGCAATAACGAAGATCCCTCTTCAACAGACGTTGCAATACTCAAGAAAAACGACGTCTCTATCGTTACACCTCCGAGAAACACCATCCCTCGAGACGGTGTCACAGCGTCCCCTTCCCCAAAAGATCTCCAAGATGATCAATTCCATCGCTTCGAAGATACGAGCGGGAAGGTGTTTACGGTGATTTCTGGTAAACAACCGCTAGTCT
>NC_081180.1:149256428-149332177 GCF_029867415.1 Vicia villosa
ATCATAGCCGTGGATGCGGTGGAAGTAAGAGATAATCCACCTCTGAAACACAAATACGATAATATGTTAAAACATAAACACATACACAATAAGAGCTTAAAATGTGATATAATTAAAAATAAATGTTCCGTTAGGAGTGTGTAAGAGTCAGTCAACTGTCTGGTCCTCTTGTTGCACGCTTCATTCAGCTTCTGGTATAGGTATATTAGAATGGAGGCCCCCCATTTCCACTTGTGAAGTGTAGTCAAATCAATAAATTATCATAGGTATGTCACCATCCCCCTCCTCCTCGGACTCCAGTGCCGCCACCAAATGGTTCTTATAAAGCTCTTTCAGGCTGGAGAACCGGATATGCATCCAGTTCGTCTCTCTCCACTCAAAATCGGCCATATATGGGTCCATACCCAGATAATCTACCATCCACTCGATGGCCTCAACTCGATGTATCTGGGAATGGTCCAATAACCTCCCTCGGATCGGCAGGTTAAGCAAACATGCCACATCATGGAGGGTGATCGTCAACTCCCCAACAAGAAAGTGGAATGACAACGTCTCCTTATGCCACCTTTCGGAAAATTCCCCCTGCATATCGTTACTAATGGTACTATATCCGATCATGCATAACCCGCCAAGCCCAGATCCAGCTACAACATCATTAAACCATTGAGCCCGTGGTTTAAACATCTCAAAAATTTTCTGCGAATGGTTCACAGATTTTATGGGCACCCGTTCCTGTCGCAACAAAAAAACAACAATATTATTTAAACCGTTTGAATTCATTTCAAAAATTTGCAATTAAAACGGTTAAATTAGAAAGTGCAATAAAAAACAACCTCGTCGTCCCAAATATGTCGAGCGGCATGGTCATGATAGTATATCAAGACAGACGTGTCTAAAGGCCCACCCAGATAGCCATCATTCTGAGCATTGTCCTGGCCATCATCATCGTGTTCAAGGTGAACCTCGCGAACCTCCTGCTCCTCCCGGCTAACCTCACGAGAGGAAGACGCCCGAAACAGCCGACTCCTCAGTACAGATGAGGATCCTGCATGTGCCTCATCTATTTAGACTGGGACTCGTACTCGTCCCCGTCCCCGAGTCACTCCTTGCAACGCGACTCTCTCGCGTCGAGCTGAGGCTGTCTATGTCTGCCTCCCCTGCCTAAGTCGATCGGTCGGTGCATTGTCAGTCATTTTCCTGTAAAAATTAAAAAATATATATATATATATACATATATGTCGTACAAGCATGGTGAGATTAAGAATCAAGAATATCAACTATCAAAGCACAAAGTTGCAAGCAACGTGAAAATACATAGATAAAGTGAACATACAAGGTGAAAAAAAAACAGTTTAGAGCAAATTTCAGAAGTGCATATTCGAAATTGGTTAGAGGTGTTTTCGAAGATGCACTTCCGAAATTACATGCAACAGCCATTTTTTACAGTTGCCATTTCTTGCCCTAACTCATACAAAATGCATTTTTTACATACAAACAATATCATTGAGCATCATTAACTTCATTAAACACCATTAACCTAATTTCTAATAGCCCTAATAACATCTCAAGCTAGAGTTAAAAGTGTTGAAAACTTACAATTTTTGGAAGCTTTGAGTACCACTTGAATAGAGCTTAGAGCTTTTGATTGGAGTTTAAATTGAAAATGTGCCTTAACTGGGACTTGGTAGCAATGGGTTTGAAGAAGGAAATTTGAGTTTTGAACAAAATGTGAGAAGTGGTGGTGACTATTTGCGTTTTAGTAAAACCCAAAAATATTTCGAAGATGTATCTCCGAAAACACATTTTTTTTTTTTAAAAAAAAGGGTTACTTCGGATATGCATCTCCGAAGACACTTTTTTTTCTTAAAAAAAAAATGTTGTTTCGAAAATGCATATATGCAATATAGGGGTATTTTAGAGTTTTTACCGCAGATATATGAGTATACATATGAGTGTATAAAGAAATTCCTAAACATTATCCAGTCTTAGACAGTTTAGTTACAATGGGCCTCTACTTTTCTAATACTAAGATAAAAACGATATTACTTTATCCATTCTATGCAGTGATAGTAAATACACTATAAAAATTTGAATTTGCCATTTTTATTTCTTAGAGATGCATTTTTGAATGTGCCTATAATACATACAATGCTAATATAATTGAGCCATCTATTTTGTTTTACACTGATTAAAGGCCCAATTGACCAAGACTCAATCCATCTCAAGTCCATTCCACTCGAATCAATATATAAAAACAATTCACACATTATGAGAAGGTTCACAATCTCTGATCTTCAATTTAACTATACTTATCTTGAATCTTGAACTGACTTGGACGTTAGAGTGCTAACCATGCAAATTCACCCTATGCCGCCGTAAAGGAGATCAGAGTCAATGTTCAAAACTAACAGTTCCCAACTCTCTTTCGTGGAACTAGAGCATCAATTTATGATTTTTGAACAGAACAATGACACCGTCTGTAGGAATCGACTTTTGATTTCTATGATTTTCATTGTTGTGAATAACGAAAAGGTTAATTTTCAATCAATACTTTGATATGTAAGACAAAGAAAAATAGTAACCAAAATAAATGACCTTCAACAATAATAACCAATAAGTAAAAATTATAACAGAATAAAGCGAGAAAAGACGAAAGGTTTGTTTACCCAGTTCGATCAAAAGATCTACTCTGGGAGAAAGAGCAGATCTCTAATTCACTATAATCAGAAAATTGTTACAAGAGATTACATATGAGTTATAAGAAAATAGCCTTCGCCTTCAGAGTTCCCAAGAACAACCCTGAGGCACCCATGAACAAAACTTTATTTTCTATCCAAGTGTTTCCCAACCTCTCCAACTCTCATTATATAAATCATTCAAACTCAAGGTTTAGAAGTATTTCCCAATCCCCGTAGATAACTCCAAAGGTTTTCCAAAAACCTTAAGCTTTTAAGTTTTTCCTTGAGAAGACCATAAACCCTATAAACCATAAGATTGTCACACTGTAAAACACAAAAGAGATACATATTTATAATAGCAAATACCTAACAAACAAAGCGCAAAAAAAACAACCCATTAATTATTATAATAAAATTTTATAAATATATTATAATGTAGTTTATATTAATTTAGACTATTTCTAAATTAATATATATCCAATATTCTAACATTAAATAACTAGACATTCTTACTACTTTTCATTTTCCTACTTTTCATTTTCTTGATTTTTACAATTTCGAAATGTTTTCTTTCTCTTCATCAACAAAGGTTTTAAGACATACTTCAACAATCTCCACCTTAACTTTAAATCGTGGTGATGTCGATTTAACCATCAATAACCTTGCTGCTCTCTACCATGTTAAATTTCTAATCAATAATCTTGATCAAATTCAAGTCACCCTTAAATCTTGATCTTGCCACTTGCATCCACTTGTTTCTAATGACCTTTTTCTGCCCAAGAAATTTAAAAAGCCTACAAGTATAACTTTTCAACCATCGTTTACTCCACCCGCTTTCAAATGCCTCTCTAAAGTTTATTCTTTATGAATTTTGCAACCCCTTCAGTCATATTCAAAGCTTAACATCCAAGACTAGCATAATCGTTCCTTTGAGATGCTATAATTCCCCTCCCTATCTTATCATAAGTCAAATGATAATCAAAGATCTCTGTAATCGTTCCTTCACTAATACTAGTATCCATAGTAGGAAACTTTACCTCAAACTGAGTTTTCTCCATTATAGTTTCTAACAATTTTATCCCTTGGTTTTTACTATTCTTCCCCTGAAGAAATTCTATACCAACCAAGTAACTTGCTTTGACATAAGCCATTCCTCAAGAACTCAATAACAACTCAGCGATCACATGTATTTTTATCATTTTTTTCTCAAAATTCATTATACACTTCTAAAACAGCCTCAAGACATTCATAACACCTTGACCTCAAATTCCATATCTTTTTCTTGTCATGAAAGCTTTCACTAGTTAATGATGAATGAATAAAAAATTTGAACCTTCTAAAATATATAGACCACATATCTTAGACCCTTTAGCAATAATCACTTTATCATGCAAAATCTTCAACATTCCACGTTCAACTCTAGTGCAATAGCATAAATCATCAAACATGCTTATAGATAACAAGAATAAATCCTTGTCCTCATCATTAATATTCACTTCAATATTCTCTAGATCATCAATAATCTTGTGAAATTCTATAAGCTGCTCCACTATTGATTTGTTTTCCACCATTCGAAATGCATATATTTGTTGTTTTAGACACAACCTGTGAGACAAAGACTTGGTCATATACAATGATTCAAGTTTTTCCCACATATAAGCCACACTTTGTTCCCTGGAGACTTCTCTTAGAACTTTATCCCAAAGCACAAGATGATGACACTCTTGGCCTTATCCACCATCACGGTCTTGTGTGATTGTACAAGCATTGTAGGCATTAATAATTCTCCCTTTTAAGCATAAATACACTTCTATTGAAAACAAATTTCTTGCATCTTTAGTTTTCACAACCCGAAGTCATTGTTTCTAGAAAATTTCTTGATCTCCCATTTAACTATGGTGCTCAATTGTGAGCAATACCCTTTTTCCCCATGGTGGGCGTCACTTGTTCTGAATAACGACAAGGTTCAATTACAATCAATACTTTGATATGTGAGGTAAAGAACAATATCAACCAAAATAAGAGACCTTCAACAATAATAACCATTAAGCATAAATTATAATAGAATAAAGCGAGAAAAGACGAAAGATTTATTTATCCAGTTCGATCAAAAGATCTACTCTGGGGGAGAGAGCAGGTTTCAAATTCACTATAATTAGAAAGTTGTTACAAGATATTTACAAATGAGTTACAAGAAAATAGCCTTCTCCTTTAGAGTTCCCAAGAACACCCTTGAAGGCGCCCAAGAATAAAATCCTATTTTCTACTCAAGTGATTTTCAATCTCTCCAACTGTCAATATATGAATCATTCAAACCCAAGATTTAGAAGTATTTCCCAATCCCCTTATATAACTCCAAAGGTTTCCCAAAAACTTTCGTTTCTAATTTTTCCCTTGAGAAGACCTTAAACCCCTATAAACCCTAATATTGTCACACTGTAAAAAACTGAAGAGATACATATTTATAATAGCAAATACCCAACAAACAAAACCCAAAAAATACAACTCATTAATTATTAGAATAAATATTATAAATATCTTATAATATATTTTATATTAGTTTAGACTATTTCTAAATTTATTATATATATATATATATATATATATATATATATATATATATATATATATATATATATATATATATATATATATATATATATATATATATATATCCAATATTCTAACATTAAATAACCTGACATTCTTACTTCTTTCAACTTCCTGATTTTTGGCAATCTCGAAATATATTTTCTTTCTCCATCAACAAAGGTTTTAAGACATACTTCTACATCCACGAAAATCGTGTTTGCTTCACGAACAACCTCAAGCAAAATAAGAAGTTTCATATATGGATTCTTATGGTTCAGATCCATATCTCTGATTTGCTAGCTCAAAACTTCCTCGAGTTACTGAATCAAGAAGAAATCAGCTTCTGATTTCTACATTTTTCACGTATTCTCGTTCATTCTCCATCCTCACCGGTCACAACTTCCACATATTTCATAATTGGAGAGCATTCGAGAATGAAGATATGGATTTGTCGACCACCGCTTCCACTCCACTTATTCAGAATCCAAATCTCTGATTTCCTCGAGAACTTCACAGGAGATCCAAGGAAGACTCTCAGACCCAGATCTAGGGTTGCATCAAGGTCTAAAGGCGATTTCCATGAAGATCGAGCAAGAAATTAACAATTCGTCTCCCGACCTAGGGTCGTCTTCGCGTCCCTTTCTGCCAGGGCTCTTACCGAGGTGGCGCCTTCAAGATACAACAAGTTTGTAGTTAGTGATGCTTGGATATACTACAAGTTCGTAGTTAACGCTAAATGTTGATCTCTTACCGGGATGAATCCTATGGATACCACATGACTACCACTTGATACACTGGGGTCTCTTCACGTCGGATCTGTAACACCCTGTAATTTCATAAATTAACTTAATTAAGTTAAATTAATTATTTGGAAATTATTTAATTATTTAGTAATTAAAATTGAATTTTTGGAAGAATTATGGGAATTATTGTTATGGGCCAGTGTTGCTTTTAGTAGAAGGGGGGTGTCAATTGTGAAGCCCATTGCTAATAATTAACTTATTTTCTTAAAATAGAAAAGAGAAAGATTTGTGAAAATAGAACCAAAAGAGAAGAGAAGTCTGAACGTGAAATAGCAGAGAAGCAAGGAAGTGCGAAGAGAGGAAGAACGAAGAATCAACCTTCAGGTAAGGGGGGACTCTTCCGTTTAACTTCTATTATGGGATTATAGATAATAGGATAGATTGAGCATGTTGTTTGTGTCAATTGGGTTATGGTTAGATTGTAGGATGTTAGGGCTGGGAGAATTGTTGAATTGTTTGCATTGATTGTGTATGGTAGTAATTGGATGTTTGAAATGAGTTATAAACATGCCAAATTGTGTTTGTTGATGCTGTTTGATGTTGCAATACGTTCTGGTACGTTCTGGTATGGTTTGGAATGATGCAGGTGCTGTAAAAATGGTGATTTTGGGTTGCAGACTCGAAGTAATCGATTACCGTAGGATGGGTAATCGATTACCCATAGTAAAAACAGCAAATTTGAGTTTTTGAGTCTCAGTAACCGATTACGGGTGTTTGGGTAATCGGTTACCGCTGTACGTTTTTGAAAAATACTTGTTTTTATAAAACTCATAACTTTTGATCTGTAAGTCCGTTTTGGGTGCCGTTTGAAGCGCTACAAAGCTAATGAAATGCTCCTTATGATTAAAATAAATTAATTAGCACTAGATAATTTAATTATTATGTGGTTTTGAAAATGACATGTAATTGTGTTTGTGCATGTCGTGGATTGAGGTTATTTAAGAATAACATGTATGGGTATTGTGTATTATGTGCTAATTGTGATACATGGAATTGATAAATGATAAGTTCTATGTATTGTTGTGATTGTTACATGATGAATGTATCTTATACCAATGGTGGATAATTCAAGATGTTGAATTGTGATGGATGTGTTATACGTGGTATTATGGTGATGTAAATCTCATGTTGTTGTTGTGTGGATTTGATGTACTTGGTACATAATTGTGAAGTGTATTATTGTCGTATGCACTGTGTGATGAGTCGAGATATGATAATGTTGTTCATATGATTGAAGTGGCGATGTTGTGATAACATGATTATAATGTTGATAATGTGATCATGTGGTGATTATTTTGATTGTGTGATGATGATTGATTTTTATGAATAATGCATGATACATGTACATACTTGTTGGTGATAAATATGTTGAGTTATGTGAGACGATGTTGTTCATCGGATCGGTGGTGTTGTAAGTATGTGATATGTGTGCATCCATTCATAAAGCATTTTGTTGTGGGTTGTATCTGTTGCACCCCAATTTTTGACCTCTGAGATCCCATCATTTTTCTAAGTATCATGATCATTATCATTATCATTTATCATCATGCATATTTTTATTTACTAACAAAAAAATAAAAAGAAAAAAAGAGTTTGTTGCTTGTGTGTTAAAAACAGGAGAATGATCAAGAGAAAGCTGAAGAAATTAGGGTTTTGAGGCCCACATGAGGTTCAACATTATCTCAAGACTCAAAGGTTCCTCCAATCAATATTCAAGTCCAAGGATGGCTCAGTTTAAGGCAGACAACTCTCCAGATCGCCTGAAGCACCAAATTAGGGTTTTGACCTAATTTCACCAGAGGATTGACTTTTAATCAGGAGATGATTCCAAGACTCAAATTATGATTCAAAGGCCTTCAAATCAACATTATAGTCCATTCATGTCATTCAATTGAAGAGAAGACCTTGATTCATTGAAAGATCGCAAAAGTGCGGTTCATTTGAAAAAAGTCAATTGCAGTCAAAAATCAAGATTTTTGGTCAACATCAATTATTTGAAGTAATATTCATCATTTGATCAAGGATTGATCATAATTCATCAAGAAAAGTTCAGAAATCAACAAAACTCAAAATTGCAAAATTAAGGTTTTTGACATAAAAGTCAACTGAACTTTGACCAGCCATAACTCTCTACTCGTTCATCAGAAAAATTACAACCGAAGCTCATTCTCAAGGAAATTCAATTCTCTACAACTTTGATGTTGGTTCCGAGGTCAAGAAATGCTTCCGCCTAAGAGATATAAGCCAAAACATTACATGTCATTTTCAAAGTCAACAAAAAGCAGTTTTTTGTCAAAGCCCATATCATCAAGATAACTTCTCCAAATGCAAAAACGCTTCCAAAGTGGCTTGTAGAGGACATCTTGGGCTTTCCAAAAAGTACAAGAACACTTTCATAGGATCAAAATTGAGGGAGATATGCCTTGATGAAGTTGACCTTTTTTGGAAGAATGCATGAAACAAGTAATGACCAAAATTTGATTTTGTTTTCAAAAAGGCCAATTCTTTTGTGATTCAATCTTGATTCTCATATGTTTAAAGATATTCACAACCTATCCATGGTTCATGACATTTTTTATTTCATTTTTTATTGAATTTTATTTATTTAAAATTCAATTAAAGTGAGATAATTCAAAGATATTATCAAAGATGCTTATGGTTGCCAATCAAGACTAATTCAAAGATGCTTCAAGATAATATTTGAGATTGGAAAGAATAACACTTGAGTGTTTTAACCATGGTTAAGCAAATGCACTTATTGAAAAAATATTCCATTTTATATTCTTTTCCAAAATCAATCATGAAAATTCCAACTTGCAAGAGTTCAAGATCAAATCATTTGCCTATAAATAGAGATTCATTTTTCTTCATTCAAAGGGAGGAACAAGAGGAGAGCACAACAACAAACACCAAAGCCATAGCATAAGTTTTATATTTTCCAAAAGTTTCAAGAAACTTGTAAAAATCAAGGCTCATTCAAATAGCCACTTTCAATCAATTTCAATCACTCTATTCCACTCTTGGGACATCATAGAGTAAGTACAATGTAATTTTTAATATGTAGTAGTGTTAGGAGTTCATGAATTAAAAACTCCATATTTATGCATATTTTCAATTTCTCAAAAAAATATTTTAATTTAGTTTTAAGTTGATAAAATGTTTATTTAATTTTTAACATAAAAATAGTTTATTTCTTTTCATAATTAATTTATTTTGCTTAATTAATTAGTAATTATGTAAATATTGCTTTTTTTTAATTATTTTCAACCAATCAAAAAACTCCAAAAATATTTTCCTTTTAGATTTAGGTTTATATTTTTATAATCTAATATTTGACATAAAAATATTTTATTTTTATTCATAGTTAATTTATTTTGCTTAATTAATTAGTAATTATGTATATATTTGCTTTTTTTTTTAATTATTTCTAACCTATCAAAAAATTCGAAAAAAAATATTTTATTTTGTTAAATTAGGTTTATATATCATATACTAATTTTATACATAACTAGATTTATTTTTCTTGTTAAGTTTAATCATTTGTATAATTATTTGTTTAATTAGCTTGCTAATTAACTTAAAATCAATTCCAAAAAAAAATCACAAAAAGAATGAGTTAAATTTAATTTGTTTTATATTTAAATTTGTATATTATTTGATATTATTTCTTATCTTTTTCCTTTGTCCCGAATCAGAATAAAAGATCAAATATGGCAGAGATTGTATGCAGTTGATTTAAGACTTTCAGAAATTTATCGTGTAGTCGCTATGATTCTATCAAGCTTCTGATAAATTTTCATTAACTTTAAATCCGAGATCATCATTCACTCACCATCGATCTTCACTAACATCGTGAATATACTTGACTAGCTTCAAGATGATTCACGTGCTAACATACTAACAATTAACTTTAAATTCCGCATTTTATTATATTGTTCTTTATATTTCTTGCTTTATACTTTATTTTATCATTCATCATATTTGTGTTTATGTTATTTTCTCTTTGTCCATTTGGACATATTATTTATATTTCTGCTATTTTTTCTTTGTCCATTTGGACATATTATTTATATTTCTGCTATTTTTTCTTTGTCCATTCGGACATATTATTTATATTTCTGCTATTTTTTCTTTGTCCATTTGGACATATTATTTATGTTTCCCCTATTTTTTCTTTGTCCATTTGGACATATTATTTATGTTTCCGCTATTTTTTCTTTGTCCATTTGGACATATTATTTATGTTTCCGCTATTTTCTCTTTGTCCAATTGGACATATTATTTATGTTTCCGCTATTTTTCTTTGTCCATTTGGACATATTATTTATGCTTCCGTTATTTTTTCTTTGTCCATTTGGACGCATTGTTTATGTTTCCGTCATCTTCCTTTTGTCCACTTGGACCATATTTTTACCTTAAGCTAAAACATTAATAATCAAGATAAAACTTAAAAAAAAAGCACTTTGCACACTTGCACCTCTATGGTTCTCCCTCTTATTACTTTTTTTTTTAATCATACCATCATTTAAGAAAAGTATTAAATGCATAGGAAAGGTCTTATAAATTGAGAGTAGATAACTCCTAATTGCTTGCTCAAACGCTTTCATTTTCAAACAACGTATTTTCAAAACTTCTCATCTATTTTCAAAACTTTCATCTGGTATTTGAAGGGCATTATTCCCGGTGAAACTCTTCAGAGACCTATGTGACATATTGTCCATCTTCACTTCTTCTATTTTCAAATCAATAAAGCATTTAAAAAAGTGAGCTAAGCAATTAAGAGCCCATGGATAACCATGGATACAAAGGGTGCTTAAAACCTTCCCTTTGTATAACCAACCCCCTGAACCCAAAATCTGTCAAAAGGTCTTTCCTGTTCTTTTATGCCTTTCCTAAATGTTGGATAAAATAAAAGTCAGTGGCGACTCTTGCAAAAATATAAAATAATAAAAAAAAGAGAGCAAGGAGTCAGTTCGTAAAAAAAAAACCGAGTTTACAGAACTGGCGACTCTGCTGGGGAATGAAAAATCTTTTCAAAGAGGGGTTACCTTAGAGTTTTTGATCACTTTAATATTTGCTTATACTTGGTTATTTTGTACATACTTGTTATTTCATGCTATATGTGTGGTTCCGTCACTTGAGATACATTATGGACAAATCCTAACCCGGATTAAGTACACATAAGAATTAGGTGGAGGGTATAGTCATGTACAGGCGTACGTGAGAATCCTTCCGCTCAGTGGAGGTTCCTTGTTGGTAATATATGTTTAGCATGTTTCGTAGCGAAGACATTATTGCTTTAATTGAATTGTAGAAGCTGAGTTGGCCGTAGAACCCCAACCCATCCTGGCCTTATTAGGTTGTGGCGCAGAAACTATTCAGGTGAAGACTTGGATTAGTTGTCATGCGGAGAGCCACACTCAGACGAGTTTTTCTTGAGAATATTGCTAGCTCACAAGTTCAGTTGTGCAAGCCGGTAATACCCGAAAGAAGAATGTGGACTCTGACGTATCAGTAGAACATGTTGTGCAGGTGATTAACCCTTAGTACTATCCCATGTTTGGTTCTTTGACCTCATGCTCGTGACGTTGAACTTTTGAACCTATCTTATGTGCACCATGTTTGTGTTACCATGTCTGTATATGTGGCATTCATACACCCATGTATACATACATTCATGCATTCATACATTCATAAAAATCTTTTCCTTTGATTTCCAATGAACTTAGAGGTCTTTCTTTGTAAACATCGTAAGTTTCATCAAACTCAATGGATCTTGGGTGTTGATGGGGTGAAAACTCTAATCCACCAAAATGGATGATTGATTTTGATGATAACTTGATCAATGCT
Source organism: Vicia villosa (assembly GCF_029867415.1). NCBI lineage: Eukaryota > Viridiplantae > Streptophyta > Magnoliopsida > Fabales > Fabaceae > Vicia > Vicia villosa. The sequence continues at coordinate 149,268,352 of NC_081180.1, forward strand.
TTAATCCAATGCTTGAATGTTTGCAAATTAATATCTTAAGTTTTTTGAAACTCAACAAAATATAAACAACAATTGCATCTTTTGCATACATACATCCAGGTCATCCATGAGACTTATCCTTGTCTGTCTCCATCTTCGAAGTTGTCTGTCTACCATCAAGCTGATTCTTCCTCCTCGAAACCCTCTCCCTGATGGTTTCAGATCTGATCTTCATTGTCCTTTCCATCAAGGGGCAGCGGGCCATGATTTAGAAAGATGTTTCCCTTTGAAGGCCAGAGTTCAAGAGTTGGTTAGATCAAAGTTGTTATCTTTTAAGAATGTTGGTCCCAATGTTGTCACTAATCCTTTGCCGAATCAGAATGGCTGAAAACGGGTCAAAGACAATTATCTCCCTAAAGCCAGTGTATCAAGACAGGACAGCTCATCCTTGTTGCTGATTAGTCACTAGGCCTTGTTTCTTTACTGTTTGCATTTCCTTAATTGTGCTGTTTACTTTTAGACTTTGTTTGTTTATGAATGGTGATTTTAATGAAATGAGCATCGTATGTTTGAATTCATTTTCATCTACTATGTCTATGTTTATGCTTCTTTTACAAAAATAAAAAAAATAAAAAAAAATTCTATTTTGCTTTCTCTATCAAACTTGTGTTTTACGCAAAGATTGGAGGGAGGATGATGACAACGAAGTACCCAGGTTGTTGAACTGTATGCTTTCAAATAAAACTTTGCTGACGACGTACAGGCATTGTTTCAATTCCCAAACACTGGAGAAATAAGGAAGTTAATCCCTCGTCAACCCCTTTGAGCCTAGAAGTTGGTGTTTCTTTCTGTACAAAATAACCCACATTTTAACCCGGGGCAGGGTAGTTCCCAGTTAATTTGGTTGTGCATTCTATTTTAAGAGAATCATTCAATACACCTTTCAACAAGTGTTTTAATCACAAGCTTTCCTCCGCATACATCAAAGAAATATTGGAGACGCCGAGCAAAAGTCGATGATGGTTCATTATAATCATTAAGCAAGGTAGTCACTATCGTTCAGAAAAAAAGTATCAAAAAATAAAATAAAATCAAAGAAAAGCCTGCTAAGTCAAAATCAAAAAATGACTTAGGCAAAAATTAAGGCATCCCGCTGACAGTAAGTTCAAAATAAACAGTTCAGGCAAAAGTTAGGGATATCAAAAGAAGGAAAAAGAAGAGATAAGTCAATAAATTCTTGAACCACAAAATGTTGTGACTATCAAAAGGAAGAAGTGACTGCCATCTCTAAGTTTTTCTTGGCTTGTGAACTATCATCATTACAACAGATAAAATTGCAGAAGTCTCTTAGAACCTGAATGCATATTTTGAATTAACTGAGTTTAGGACTGAAGATCATCACGAAGATGGGGTGGGTTACAAAAATTTTGAGCCTTATACCTTTTATTTTTTAAATCGTGAACCTGACCACGTTACAACCTTCAAAAGCCCTAATTGAAGCAAGGTTTATTTTGAAAGCATACTACAACAAGGTTGCGTAAGCTGACTCCCAAGAGATTTACCAATCATTTATGTTGATACCATATCTTTGCTTTATCTTTCACGTTGATTGTTTTAACCTTTATGTTTTGAACAGTGATTCCATTTTCTTTACAAAGTGACTTTGATTTCAAAAATATATTTTGAGCATTGCATTAAAATTACCATTCTTGAATGAACATTTTATTTGCAAGTAAGCACTCATCTTCTAGGAAGTTCAAACAGTCGAGAAACTTGGTCAGTGATCCTATCAGGGGCACGTTACTTTAAGATCCTGTTGTTCATATGTTTAATCAAGATTTGTTGATCAGAATATCTTCTTCAAGATGTATACTATGGCAAGTCTTCCCAACATTCATTTCAAGAATTGAATATGTGATCAGTTCATCCCTAACATAGTTCAATTGAAGCCATGATCAGTTAACTTGCAACAATTATTCAATCAGGGGCAATCTTCTTCAGCAATCCTCAAGCATAGTTTATCAGTCCTTCTCAAAGGATCATTTGTTTGATACAGTTATCAGTGTGACAAGAAGTTTGTTCAAGCATCTTCTTTCCAAGCAGAGTTTTCAGAGTTCCCGTGTTGAGGAATCAAAGCTCCAATCTTGCCTCACAAAAGAGTCAATCTCAGTTGTCATAAATAAATACATTGCATTGAGCATTCATCATGCATAGAAAAATTTAACATCATGCATAAAAACAAATTCATGCTCATTTATATTTTTCCAAGTCTTATTGTTATCAACATCTTACCTTGAGATCAAAGTCCAACTTACTTGGCATTGACCTTTAATATTACTCAATCACGCTTTACTCTTGATTGATCTTTATTTATATTCAATCATGTTTTACTCTTGATGTTGTTTGATCATGCTTTACTCTCGGTTGGTGTCTCAATCATGTTTTACCCTTGATGTTGTTCAATCATGTTTTACTCTTGATGACCTTTGATATTGTCCAATCATGTTTTACTCTTGATTGTCTTTGATGATGTTCAATCATGTTTTAGTCTTGATTGCCTATGATGTTATCCAATCGTGGTTTACTCTTGATTGCTTTTGATACTATTCAATCATGTTTTAGTCTTGATTGCCTATGATGTTATCCAATCATGGTTTACTCTTGATTGCTTTTGATACTATTTAATCATGTTTTAGTCTTGATTGCCTATGATGATGTTCAATCATGTTTTACTCTTGAATGCCTCTGTCAATTTATACTCCTTTCCAAATTCATTCATGTTTTACTCTTGAATTATTTCTGATGTGGGTTCCAGAGATTTTTCTTTCTGAACATCTCTGTTGATTTCCTGTCCAAAGTTCCTTTCACGTTTTACTCTTGAAAGCTTCTGTCGACTGTTTCTTTCTTTTGTGAAGTCCGATTCTATTCCTGGATGACTTATACCTTTTCCCCAACGGAGTCTGTTTATTTCTCCCCTGTGGTGTCCTGTTTCCATCTCGTGGAAATCATATGCATTCATAATCATAAGCATTACATTGCATCTCAGGTTCAAAAATTGTGTTTTTATATATATTTAAGTCTCTTCAATCACGTCGAAACAAAGATTTCCAATCTTCACATCTCTGGATAGAAGAAACTTAAATAGGGGCATCTGTTGCACCCCAATTTTTGAGCTCTGAGATCCCATCATTTTTCTAAGTATCATGATCATTATCATTATCATTTATCATCATGCATATTGTTATTTACTAACAAAAAAATAAAAAGAAAAAAAGAGTTTGTTGCTTGTGTGTTAAAAACAGGAGAATGATCAAGAGAAAGCTGAAGAAATTAGGGTTTTGAGGCCCACATGAGGTTCAACATTATCTCAAGACTCAAAGGTTCCTCCAATCAATATTCAAGTCCAAGGATGGCTCAGTTTAAGGCAGACAACTCTCCAGATCGCCTGAAGCACCAAATTAGGGTTTTGACCTAATTTCACCAGAGGATTGACTTTTAATCAGGAGATGATTCCAAGACTCAAATTATGATTCAAAGGCCTTCAAATCAACATTATAGTCCATTCATGTCATTCAATTGAAAAGAAGACCTTGATTCATTGAAAGATCGCAAAAGTGCGGTTCATTTGAAAAAAGTCAACTGCAGTCAAAAATCAAGATTTTTGGTCAACATCAATTATTTGAAGTAATATTCATCATTTGATCAAGGATTGATCATAATTCATCAAGAAAAGTTCAGAAATCAACAAAACTCAAAATTGCAAAATTAAGGTTTTTGACATAAAAGTCAACTGAACTTTGACCAGCCATAACTCTCTACTCGTTCATCATAAAAATTACAACCGAAGCTCATTCTCAAGGAAATTCAATTCTCTACAACTTTGATGTTGGTTCCGAGGTCAAGAAATGCTTCCGCCTAAGAGATATAAGCCAAAACATTACAGGTCATTTTCAAAGTCAACAAAAAGCAGTTTTTTGTCAAAGCCCATATCATCAAGATAACTTCTCCAAATGCAAAAACGCTTCCAAAGTGGCTTGTAGAGGACATCTTGGGCTTTCCAAAAAGTATAAGAACACTTTCATAGGATCAAAATTGAGGGAGATATGCCTTGATGAAGTTGACCTTTTTTGGAAGAATGCATGAAACAAGTAATGACCAAAATTTGATTTTTTTTCAAAAAGGCCAATTCTTTTGTGATTCAATCTTGATTCTCATATGTTTAAAGATATTCACAACCTATCCATGGTTCATGACATTTTTTATTTCATTTTTTATTGAATTTTATTTATTTAAAATTCAATTAAAGTGAGATAATTCAAAGATATTATCAAAGATGCTTATGGTTGCCAATCAAGACTAATTCAAAGATGCTTCAAGATAATATTTGAGATTGGAAAGAATAACACTTGAGTGTTTTAACCATGGTTAAGCAAATGCACTTATTGAAAAAATATTCCATTTTATATTCTTTTCCAAAATCAATCATGAAAATTCCAACTTGCAAGAGTTCAAGATCAAATCATTTGCCTATAAATAGAGATTCATTTTTCTTCATTCAAAGGGAGGAACAAGAGGAGAGCACAACAACAAACACCAAAGCCATAGCATAAGTTTTATATTTTCCAAAAGTTTCAAGAAACTTGTAAAAATCAAGGCTCATTCAAATAGCCACTTTCAATCAATTTCAATCACTCTATTCCACTCTTGGGACATCATAGAGTAAGTACAATGTAATTTTTAATATGTAGTAGTGTTAGGAGTTCATGAATTAAAAACTCCATATTTATGCATATTTTCAATTTCTCAAAAAAATATTTTAATTTTAGTTTTAAGTTGATAAAATGTTTATTTAATTTTTAACATAAAAATATTTTATTTCTTTTCATAATTAATTTATTTTGCTTAATTAATTAGTAATTATGTAAATATTGCTTTTTTTTAATTATTTTCAACCAATCAAAAAACTCCAAAAATATTTTCCTTTTAGATTTAGGTTTATATTTTTATAATCTAATATTTGACATAAAAATATTTTATTTTTATTCATAGTTAATTTATTTTGCTTAATTAATTAGTAATTATGTATATATTTGCTTTTTTTTTAATTATTTCTAACCTATCAAAAAATTCGAAAAAAAAATATTTTATTTTGTTAAATTAGGTTTATATATCATATACTAATTTTATACATAACTAGATTTATTTTTCTTGTTAAGTTTAATCATTTGTATAATTATTTGTTTAATTAGCTTGCTAACTAACTTAAAATCGATTCCAAAAAAAAAATCACAAAAAGAATGAGTTAAATTTAATTTGTTTTATATTTATTTTTGTATATTATTTGATATTATTTCTTATCTTTTTCCTTTGTCCCGAATCAGAATAAAAGATCAAATATGGCAGAGATTGTATGCAGTTGATTTAAGACTTTCGGAAATTTATTGTGTAGTCGCTATGATTCTATCAAGCTTCTGATAAATTTTCATTAACTTTAAATCCGAGATCATCATTCACTCACCATCGATCTTCACTAACATCGTGAATATACTTGACTAGCTTCAAGATGATTCACGTGCTAACATACTAACAATTAACTTTAAATTCCGCATTTTATTATATTGTTCTTTATATTTCTTGCTTTATACTTTATTTTATCATTCATCATATTTGTGTTTATGTTATTTTCTCTTTGTCCATTTGGACATATTATTTATATTTCTGCTATTTTTTCTTTGTCCATTTGGACATATTATTTATATTTCTGCTATTTTTTCTTTGTCCATTCGGACATATTATTTATATTTCTGCTATTTTTTCTTTGTTCATTTGGACATATTATTTATGTTTCCGCTATTTTTTCTTTGTCCATTTGGACATATTATTTATGTTTCCGCTATTTTTTCTTTGTCCAATTGGACATATTATTTATGTTGCCGCTATTTTTCTTTGTCCATTTGGACATATTATTTATGCTTCCGTTATTTTTTCTTTGTCCATTTGGACGCATTGTTTTTGTTTCCGTCATCTTCCTTTTGTCCACTTGGACCATATTTTTACCTTAAGCTAAAACATTAATAATCAAGATAAAACTTAAAAAAAAAGCACTTTGCACACTTGCACCTCTATGGTTCTCCCTCTTATTACTTTTTTTTTAATCATACCATCATTTAAGAAAAGTATTAAATGCATAGGAAAGGTCTTATAAATTGAGAGTAGATAACTCCTAATTGCTTGCTCAAACGCTTTCATTTTCAAACAACGTATTTTCAAAACTTCTCATCTATTTTCAAAACTTTCATCTGGTATTTGAAGGGCATTATTCCCGGTGAAACTCTTCAGAGACCTATGTGACATATTGTCCATCTTCACTTCTTCTATTTTCAAATCAATAAAGCATTTAAAAAAGTGAGCTAAGCAATTAAGAGCCCATGGATAACCATGGATACAAAGGGTGCTTAAAACCTTCCCTTTGTATAACCAACCCCCTGAACCCAAAATCTGTCAAAAGGTCTTTCCTGTTCTTTTATGCCTTTCCTAAATGTTGGATAAAATAAAAGTCGATGCGACTCTTGCAAAAATATAAAATAATAAAAAAAAAAGAGCAAGGAGTCAGTTCGTAAAAAAAAACCGAGTTTACAGTATCCCTTATGGTGGTGGGACAACGATAGCTAATTCCCATTGTGTGGAATTAGTGAGAGAAGTAGCCGAATCTTTATGGTGGTGGATCGGTGAGATGGGTTATCCCATGTTTGGTACCACATGCATGAAGTTGCATTGTATTAGGTGTTTGATATATCATAACATGAACGGAAGTTGTCCAATGTTATAATATTGTGTGTTTGGCCAATTGTTGTATTTGGTGTATGTGTGTATAGCCTGAATCTGATCATAACTGTAATTGGGTGAATAATATGTGATTGAATATTTTATTATTTATATCTTATAACATTGGTTAAATGTGAATGATACTCACCCTTACAGTTGATTATTTTTCAGATTAAAGATTAGCGGCTTGTGCTGGGTGAGGATAAGTCGTAGAGTTACTTCGTTAGCACGGTTGTGTCGGTGTCATGCTCTGGTCTTGTAACACTGGGGGGAACGTCTGTTTTAGTATTTGATTGACGGATTATTTCTTATGTGGAATAATATTTTTTTGGTTTGGATCGGTGAATTTGGATGTGAATCCCGATGTTTTATATTTATTCAGTTTGAGATAAATTCCGCTGTGTTAACATAATTACTGAATAATGTGTTTTGAAGTTCCTCATAAGGCATGGCATTGCTTAATGTTTTAAATATTTTGAAGTTGTAATACCCTTTTCATGTTTTACTCTGAATTTTAATTGATATTCCATGGGGTTTTAGAAGGGTGTTACAATAGTGGTATCAGAGCAGGTCGGTCCGTCCGGCCAATTGTCGAGTTAGTTGAGTTGCACGACAGTTGAATACTGTCGGCGTATTATCCCTTGGTACGCGACATGTGAGTGAATCACTGTCGGTACTTCGTTGTTTGTTGCGGAAGTTGGTTTGAAACAAGTGGGGGAGAAGCTTCGCTTCTCGGTTATGTTTCAGTTGTAAGACGATTAATTCAGTAGGCTGTTGTTGGCAACAGTGCGAACGTTGTTGGATTTGTTGTTTCCCGAATTGAAGGTGACATGGAATTAAGACTTGGCTGGTAATTAAGTTGGAGCATCTTGAAGGAGAATGATTATATGCAATTGATGATTATTTGTAGGAGAGGAAAATTAGAATGTTGCGATGTATCAGCTCTGCTGGTGTGCTGCGAAGTTGTCAGTTGAGTAGCCTTACGTCTCGGAAGGGGTTCAGCTGCAAATTTGCAAAGAGGATTGATGTCGTAATGTTTCAGAAATCGCACTTCGGCGATGGGATGTGTTGCTCAAGTTATAAGAATGTTTCGAAGTGAAGAGATATGATAGGGAGCTGTTTGGAATGTGAGCGAGTTGAAGAGAATGAGTTTTGGGGTGAGATTTTCATAAGCAAAACGCAGGAAAATTGCTGAATAGCTGCAGAACTTCGAAAATTCATAACTGGAGTTCTGGACATCCGATTTGAGTTCCGTTTGAAGCGTTGGAAAGCTAACAAGATGAACTTTGTTATAAAAATGGTTGCAGCATCTGTAACATAATTAATTGTGACAGGATGACGTTGGAAAGAGGTGAAGTTACGGTTACTCTTGTTCTTAGAACTAGACTTGTTTATTGGTGTTGCACGGGATGTCAGTGTCAGTGTTGAACGGATTGAAGGAATAATTAGAGGGTTTATTGAGAAGTAATTTTAAGAATTGAATATACCATTTGAGGAGTTTTGGAGACATCTTTTAAAGTGTCGCTACATGGCGTCGGTGTTGCCTTTTCGGGTAATGATTGGAAAGTTCATATCTTGAGTTCCGAGTGTCGGATTAATGTGCCGTTTGAACCTACGAAGAAGAGAGATTATGTTCTACCTTATGGGAGGTTTATAAATACAATAGAGATGATCCTTTGAGTAGAGATTCCAAAGTTGGTTAAGGAAGCATGAAGATTGTTGAATAGGAATGCCTACTACCGCGATTGTTTGAAACAGAGCCGAGTAGAACATGTTGTTGATGAATAAGTTGATGAGATGTTCGGTCATAAAGATGATTTGAGTGTCGATGGATTCTAGTGAGGAGTGAATGAGTAGTAAAGGTGAAATAAACTTTAGAACGGTTGAAGTCGTATTTATGATGCCAAAGCAATGACATGTATAAAAGAAGAATTGTAGAGAATTTCTGACACCTATTGATGTGAGGAAGACTTTGTGGGGATTTCGAGTGGAATGATACTTGGCCGCTAAAGATGTCATGGAATTTAGAGTAAAACCACGAGTTATGAATGTTGTCGCGGTCTTTTGCTAAGATGAGGATTTTGATTTGGAACGAGATGAATAGTAATGTACGAGTATATTAGTGATTATGAAGTTTGGAAGTACTTAACAAGTATGTGATGCTAAGTGACTATGAAGCGGATTGTGTGAAAAGTTTGGACGTTGGTGTCTCACCGACAAGATCCAATAAGAGGGAAGTGTGCGAGTTGTAAAGACTCAAAGTGAATTATTGAACTATGACGATGTTAATGAGTTTGAGTGCAAACTCGAAAAGGACACTATTATGTAGGAACGACGGTTTATGCTTACATATGGTTGTCGGCTGTCTATTGATAAATTGAGGACTTGATCACCCTTAATCTCTTGTTGATAATAGGCGGAATCATATAGATGGGATGGACTTGTTTTGTTACCTTAATGGTTTAGAAAGCGATGGATACTAAGCTGTGAGAATAATCGCTCACTATGTTGTGTGAACTTATAAAGAAGTGAATATGGAAGAGTGCAACATGATGGGCAAATGACTTAAGAAGAGTAATCAGAGTCGCGCAGCAAAAGTGTGATGTGGAGTAGTGTTATGAGTACTACTCGTGAGAAGTGAGGAATTAATATGTCGGAAGCCTACATAGAGAATATGTATTGATTTATATGTTGGATTTAGAATCTCGTGGAGGTAATGATGTCGTATCGAAGAATTAGAACTCTTTTGAATAATTTCCGAAATGACGAACGTGTTATTGTGGTTGTACGTAGTTAACGAGTATGTATTTGGCAAAGTTAAGACGATGAGTTGATACTATACGATGCTATAATAATTTTGTGTCGTTGTTAAGGTGATATTGTAGATTCTAGATATAATGAGGAATTATACTCTATGAAGGACGAAGTTGATTAATTCTTAAAGAGTGGGATTCAGTTTGAGCTATTATATAAGCAATGGTATATTGAGGTTGATGAGTGTGATTATAACTACTCATGTGCACTCATTCCGATGGTTGAAATGTTTAATAGATGAAGTAAATTAGGAATTTGTTTTTGAGTGCGAGTAAGTATTGACGAGTGGTGGATTAGTACAATGGATGGTAAAGAATGATTTTTGAACGAATGAGTAAAGAGGGCCAGAGTTGGGTATAACTCAAAAATCTAATTGGTAATGATGGTTGTAATGAAGAATCAGAATAGTGCAGCAAAAGTGGAGTATAACGTGTTGGATGATTGTTGGTCTGACTTGAGAGGAGTCAGATAGTTGAAATTTAATGATATGAGGAATACGATTATTGAGTTTTCTTGAAGGAAGTAGTTGGTGAAAAGTGTTAGTATTATGTTATCGCTCAAATAGAAAAGTATGTTTAAGGTTGGCACGTTCGTTAGATGGAATGTATTACTGCAGTGTTGATCAAGTGTGATCATGCTATGGGTAAGGAATTATTTTGCACAACGTGTGCAGCGGAAATCTATATAAGTGTTGAATGACAACCTTGTTCACAGATGCATATAAGTTAATGTCCTAATGTAAGTGATATTAAGTAGTAGGATATTGAGAAGGGAGGATAGGATTGTGGGAAGATCCTTGTCCTAAATAAGGTTGTGATATCGCTTTCTAGGATGGGATCCTAGTGCGTATGTATAACCTTCTAAGATGGAGAGGTTAGAGCAATGCTATACATCTTGTTGACGTGGGTGGAGTTCTCTTTCAATTTGAGGATGAATTTGATTCTAAGGTAGTACGATGAAGAATATTGTACAATTGTGATTATGCGTTGGGCGACCATTCATGTCTTATTCAGTCATTGGGTGCATTGTGTGGGTTGTACCTCAATGTCCCATTGTTGTTAAATTTTGGAGGTATAACGAGTGGTACATCTTTGGATAGTCAAATGCGACGTAAGAGCTGAGATTGAATGCATGAGATGCGCTTCCTGTTGGTTATGTCAGATGGATTTTTGAGGATCGACTGATGGAAATGTTACATGGGAACTGGAGAGTCAGATGAAGGACTCTATCCGGAACTTTTCACTTTAGGTATGTTTTCGAGGACGAAAACTCTTTTAGTGGGGGAGAGTTGTAACACCCCGTAATTTCATAAATTAATTTAATTAAGTTAAATAAATTATTTGGAAATTATTTAATTATTTAGTAATTAAAATTGATTTTTTGGAAGAATTATGGGAATTATTGTTATGGGCCAGTGTTGCTTTTAGTAGAAGGGGGGTGTCAATTGTGAAGCCCATTGCTAATAATTAACTTATTTTCATAAAATAGAAAAGATAAGGATTTGTGAAAATAGAACCAAAAGAGAAAAGAAGTCTGAACGTGAAAGAGCAGAGAAGCAAGGAAGTGCGAAGGGAGGAAGAACGAAGAATCAACCTTCAGGTAAGGGGGGACTCTTCCGTTTAACTTCTATTATGGGATTATAGATAATAGGATAGATTGAGCATGTTGTTTGTGTCAATTGGGTTATGGTTAGATTGTAGGATGTTAGGGTTGGGAGAATTGTTGAATTGTTTGCATTGATTGTGTATGGTAGTAATTGGATGTTTGAAATGAGTTATAAACATGCCAAATTGTGTTTGTTGATGTTGTTTGATGTTTCAATACGTTATGGTACGTTCTGGTATGGTTTGGAATGATGCAGGTGCTGTAAAAATGGTGATTTTGGGTTGCAGACTCGAAGTAATCGATTACCGTAGGATGGGTAATCGATTACCCATAGTAAAAACAACAAATTTGAGTTTTTGAGTCTCAGTAACCGATTACGGGTGTTTGGGTAATCGGTTACCGCTGTACGTTTTTGAAAAATACTTGTTTTTATAAAACTCATAACTTTTGATCTGTAAGTCCGTTTTGGGTGCCGTTCGAAGCGCTACAAAGCTAATGAAATGCTCCTTATGATTAAAATAAATTAATTAGCACTAGATAATTTAATTATTATGTGGTTTTGAAAATGACATGTAATTGTGTTTGTGCATGTCGTGGATTGAGGTTATTTAAGAATAACATGTATGGGTATTATGTATTATGTGCTAATTGTGATACATGGAATTGATAAATGATAAGTTCTATGTATTGTTGTGATTGTTACATGATGAATGTATCTTATACCAATGGTGGATAATTCAAGATGTTGAATTGTGATGGATGTGTTATACGTGGTATTATGGTGATGTAAATCTCATGTTGTTGTTGTGTGGATTTGATGTACTTGGTACATAATTGTGAAGTGTATTATTGTCGTATGCACTGTGTGATGAGTCGAGATATGATAATGTTGTTCATATGATTGAAGTGGCGATGTTGTGATAACATGATTATAATGTTGATAATGTGATCATGTGGTGATTGTTTTGATTGTGTGATGATGATTGATTTTTATGAATAATGCATGATACATGTACATACTTGTTGGTGATAACTATGTTGAGTTATGTGAGACGATGTTGTTCATCGGATCGGTGGTGTTGTAAGTATGTAATATGTGTGCATCCATTTATAAAGCATTTTGTTATGGGCTGTATCCCTTATGGTGGTGGGACAACGGTAGCTAATTCCCATTGTGTGGAATTAGTGAGAGAAGTAGCCGAATCTTTATGGTGGTGGATCGGTGAGATGGGTTATCCCATGTTTGGTACCACATGCATGAAGTTGCATTGTATTAGGTGTTTGATATATCATAACATGAATGGAAGTTGTCCAATGTTATAATATTGTGTGTTTGGCCAATTGTTGTATTTGGTGTATGTGTGTATAGCCTGAATCTGATCATAACTGTAATTGGGTGAATAATATGTGATTGAATATTTTATTATTTATATCTTATAACATTGGTTAAATGTGAATGAGACTCACCCTTACAGTTGATTATTTTTCAGATTAAAGATTAGCGGCTTGTGCTGGGTGAGGATAACTCGTAGAGTTACTTCGTTAGTACGGTTGTGTCGGTGTCATGCTCTGGTCTTGTAACACTGGGGGGAACGTCTGTTTTAGTATTTGATTGATGGATTATTTCTTATGTGGAATAATGTTTTGTTGGTTTGGATCGGTGAATTTGGATGTGAATCCCGATGTTTTATATTTATTAAGTTTGAGATAAATTCCGCTGTGTTAACATAATTACTGAATAATGTGTTTTGAAGTTCCTCATAAGGCATGACATGGCTTAATGTTTTAAATATTTTGAAGTTGTAATACCCTTTTCATGTTTTACTCTGAATTTTAATTGATATTCCGTGGGTTTTAGAAGGGTGTTACAATTCTAAACCTCGATCGAAACCTAGCTCCCCAAATTACCCCATGTTTTCATTATTCAGTATCAGTTACATAGTACAAATGAGGCGACAGAAATTACAACGAAAATTACCAACTACGGCTTCAACTGTGGCTTCGACTTCTCCAGGTATGCTTCTTTGTTCCTCTTTTCTCCTCTGCTTCTGTGGATTGTGTGAGTGAGGTTGTTGTGCGAATGATGGATTTGAGTATGGTTTGCGGTGAGTTGTGATGGTGGGGACGTGTGTTGCGGTTTTGGTTATGTGGTCTGAGTGTATATCAGTTCTGTGGTGAAAGAGTAGTGAGGCTAGGAGTTGAGTGTGTTTCGGTTTTTGTGGAAGGGTTGGTTGTTGTATGAGTTTGGTGAGTGAACAAGGTGAGTATTGAAGTTTTGCTGAGGGTTTTGATGTGAAGGTGAGGGTATGGTGTTTGAGAGTGAAGGAGGTTGGTTTGCTGCAGAACAGAGTTTGTAAGTGATTATTTTTGGAGTGGTTTCTCTCGTTGAACTGTGGCCTCCCTGGTGAATGAAAGGTGAGAGGTTTAAATAGGGATGTGATTAGGGTTTGGATGATAATTTGAGATGTAAATTGGGGGGGAAATTGGGAGAGGATTTGAACATATTGGTGATACTGATTCGTTGCTTTTCTTGTGTGCAGGTTTATTTAACCAATTTTGTGAAAACTTTGGACCATTGTGGACTGGTTCTGGAGCAGCAAGGTGCAGGGTCAGCAGGCAAGGTGGTGTAGCAGAGTGCAGAGCAGGATATAGCCGACAAACTGTAGGCATGGGATGAAGTGGAATAGTTTTAGGACTGGTTTTGTTGTCTTATACTGAGCTGATTCATATCACTTGTTATTCAAATAATATAATACAATGCCTTATTATTTTTTTATGCTAAATGTTTCTTAAATCCAATTTAAATTAATAATAGTAATTAAATAGCAATTTAATCACTAGCACCAATCCAAAAAGAATTTAAAAGGAGAATGCAATCTAAGTTATGCCAAAAAAAGTGAATTCAAATAACAATGCAAACATACTTTTTTATTTTTTTACAATTCATCTTAAGCTTCATAATAAATTTAATTTCTAAGTAAGTCAATTGTTTATGGTTCACTTGAAATCCAAATCTAGATTCAAGAAAAAAGAAAAAAAGAGTGTAATGCAATTGATTTTAATTTTAATGAAATGGTCCTTTGAAATTGACTTATGCATGCATATGAAATGATGAATGAATATTATAATGAAATGACTAAGAAACAAAAGCCAATATACAGGTCCCTCGAATGATTTTAAACGATTAAGTTCAAATAACTTGAGGAAAAGGTAGGGCAAAATTTGGGGTATGACAGTACCACAAGAGATTCCAGTCGACCAATTTGAAAATTGTGTTGCCAGTCTAACAGTGGATAACGGTCTCGGTTTCTCTGATGCTGATTTGACACCTGTTGGGAAAAATCACAATAAAGCCCTGCACATTTCTATTGAATGTAACGACACCACTTTGTCTCATGTGTTGGTAGACAATGGTTCCTCATTAAATGTGTTACCAAAGGTAGTACCGGAAAAACTTGACTTCGAAAGAGTTGTGTTACAACCAAGCAATGTTGTGGTAAGAGCCTTCGACGGGTCAACAAGAACAGTATACGGAGAAGTTAAGATCCCAATCAGAGTGGGCTCTCAGATCTTTGATTCTACCTTTTACGTGATGGAAATTCATCCAGCATACTCCTGTTTACTAGGACGCCCTTGGATACATGGGGCAAGTGCTGTAACTTCTACCCTGCATCAAAAGTTAAAATATCCTATAAAAGGCAAGGTCGTCACGGTTCATGGTGAAGAAGAATATGTGGTTAGCCACCTAAGTAACTCCAAGTTTGTTGAGATGGATGGTGATCGAATTCATCGAAACTCCCTGCCAATCTTTTGAGGTGGTCCTTCCAGCTGTCTCTACTGCCAAACATATTTCTGTTACTCCTGCTACAAAAATAACTCCAACAATGGCTTCTCTCAAAGATGCTAAGGCTGTGATCGAAGAGGGTAGTTGCACAGTTTGGGGACAACTCCTTGACATACCTTACAAGTTCGATAAGCTAGGTCTGGGCTATGCTAATGGAACTCAGAAGAATGATCAAAGTCCTCGTTCTAGAGGATTAATGTCCCATTTTATCAGCCAAGGAGTAAATGCTATTGAAGACGACGAAGTGATCTCAAACCATATTACTAAGCAATATCCAAATGAAGTTCCACCCGTTTCCAAGGAGGTTTGGGATACTTTGGGAGGACCAAGCGGTAAGTACGACTTTCTAGTGAGGTACACTGCTCCTCAGAGTTCTTTGATTGTCATTGAAGACATTGTCCCAACTGGATGGGATGATCAGTTCGAAGATAACATAAGTATCACTGGTTCCATTGCTAAGCAATACCAAAGTCCACCTAATCCAAAAGAAGTCTGGGATACACTGGGAGAACCGAGTGGCAAGTATGACTTTATGGTGAAGTATTCCGCTCCCCTGAGCTCGCAAATCGCTGTCGAAGACATTATCCCAACTGGATGGGATGAACATTTCGAAGACAATATGACAATCACAAGCCCTGTCACTCCTGAAGAAGTCTGGGAAACACCAAATGGCGAGAATGATTTTCCGGTGGAATACACTGCTCCCCAGAGTGCACAAGTCTCTATCAAAGACATCATCCCAACTGGATGGGACGATTTTATCGAGTATCTCTCTCAGCCAACAGAGGTACCTCAGCCTGGGCTCTCATATCCAGCAGAACATCTTGCTCATCCTGAAGGATCAACAGCTCATCTCGTCACCAAAGAAGTCAATGTTGTGGAAGACGAAAAAGACAACTGCAACTGGAGCAACTGGATATTCCCTACTCACAACAATGGATTGAACAACTGGGAAGCTGAAGATGTTATCTCATTTGATCAGGAGTAAATGCAATTTCCTGTTTTCGTTGTTTATATGTTCAAAAATAAAAATGGTTCCTGTACTATCGAACCATGAACTTAAAAGCCAGGTGCCTTGCCCGAAGCACACTGGTCCTTTTTATAAGGGTTTGTCATACCATGATCATATGTTCATTCAATAAAATCATGGGACGTTTGCATATTCAAATTTTGCGATCCTTTTGTTTCTTTCTTTACTTTATTCGTTTTCAAATAGCTATGTGTTCTTACACACACCCACATAATAAATGCAGATTCACATTCACTCTGGATCCTGTTGATAACGATTCTGCTATTGCCAGTCATGACTTTGAAAATCCGATCTACCAAACTGAGGACGAAAGTGAGGAAGATTGTGAAGTACCTAGGGAACTTGCAAGGCTGTTAGAGCAAGAAGACAAGACCATACAGCCACATGAAGAGCCAATTGAGGTTATCAACCTGGGCAGTGACGAAGAAAAGAAAGAAGTCAGGATAGGGGCTGATTTAGAAGACAGTGTCAAGCAAAGACTGATTCAAATGTTACAAAACTACGTTGAGATATTCGCTTGGTCCTATGAAGATATGCCTGGTGTCATACCCCAAAATTTGCCCAACATATTTATTCATATTTCAATCCATCTGACTTTCAAATGCTCAAAGACACACAAGAAAGAAGCATGCAGTCTCTCTCCTAAACAACAACCTCTGAATTAGGGTTTCTGATTTAATCAAGGAATCTGAACTTCTGACACCTCAAGTGGACTACATGGCCTCTCATATGATTCAAAGTGTCCTCATGCCAAGTTTCAAGTCCCGATTCAAAAGATTGCTCACTCAATGGCCCAAACGACTGGTAATCGACTGGTTGACCTAAAAGTCAACGGTGGTCAAAGTACAGTCAAAACTTACGATTTTTTTGTCAACATCCTCATTTTGAAGTATCATTCACCATTTGATCAAGGATTGATCATGGTTCATCAAGGAAAGCTTAGAAATCATCAAAAGGACAAGTTTCTAAATTAGGGTTTTGAACTGAAAGTCAACCCATCTTTGACTGACCATAACTCTCTCATAATTTATCATAAATTCCTCAATCGAATCTCATTCTCAAGGAAATTTGATTCTCTACAACTTTGATGTTGGGCCCAAGGTCAAGAAATGCTTCCGTATAAGAGATATGAGCCAAAACATTACAGGTCCTTCTAGAGGATCGCAAAAAGCTGTTTTTTGTCAGGAGCGATATCATCAAGATAAAATCTCCAAATGGAAAATATGTTCCAAAGTAGCTTTTAGAGGACATCTTGGGCTTTCCAAAAAGTCCTAGAACATCTTCATACGATAAATAATGAGGGAGATATGCCTTGTCGAAGTTGGGCAAAATTTGAGAAATGCATGAAGCTTTAATTGACAAATTTCATATTTTTGACTAATGGGCCATGACTTTTGGATTACCCACGAAATTTTAAGATTGTAGGAGGCCCAAGATCCAAATATTATTTATCTTATGATATTATTTCATTTATCTTTGATTTTATTCAAATTAAATCAAACTAAATCAAATAAAATCAAAATTTAAATAATAGAAGATGATATGGAATAATCTCAATTATTATTCAGATTCAAATCAACATGCATACGTGGAAAAAATGCAAGAATTAGAGAAGCATCCAAAATAGCAAGATTTGATGCAAATCCCATTCAAATATTTTTCTCAAAATTTCTCGCATCAATCACATGATTTGTCTCCATATATCCAACCCTAATCCATCACATATAAAGACAACAATCTCAGCTTCATAGAGGACAAAAATTCAGAGGAAGAACCCTATTCCTAAGCTTAAAGAAACCGTGGATTGGAGGGAGAAGGGAAACCAAGGCACAGTTCGATTCAGGCCAGACCAATCATCCAAATCAATTCTCCGGTCTTTTCTGAGCGTGGCCCGATACCCAACACCGATCAGAACACGTTGAAGTACAGTTCCATGGTCACGGTTTGCTCGTGAAATCTTTAAATGTCCCATTCGTTCATATATGCATCGAAATTCATGTTTGAATGAATGTTTATATCTAGAATCTTGTTTGCAAGCTACCTGTTCCATTTAATTTGATTTTCGTGACAGGTTAGAGGATCCACCATTATTAGGGTTTATAAGCTCTAAATTGGGGAAACTTGAATAGAGACAAAATTGGAAGAAATTAATAATTCTATCGTGTTCAGAGTGTATCCTTTAGTTAATCTGGATGTTTAATTGGAGTTTTTTTAGACTGTATAACCAATTTGTTGATTGCAGGGATGTGGTGACATAAGGAATCCGTAGTCATAGGTTGTACCAACGACTCTGTCCGTAGGTAAAAGCCTGGTAAAGAGAATTCTGGAAAACGGAGGAGACGACTCCTGGGCGCGCAAAGGCTTTTTTTTTCTTAAATTTGAATCGCTTGCGTTTATTATATTATGTTCATTGGTTAACCTTTTGCCAGCGAACAAGAATTGGCTCAGTGGAATAGGGAATGCGTTTAAGGCTTTCATTCGTGATGACGCCGGTTCGATCCAGCCCCATGGCTTTTATTTTAATTTTTTCTTCAAAAGACCCTCTTACAGCAGATCCCACGCAACACCCATATGAGAGAACACTATGCACCTTCGCCCTGCTCCATGAGATCTCCATCAATACAGATCCAAAGGGCCAGCACGTGCAGCTCCACCGTGTACCATCAAGGGCCAACAACACCCAATCGCAGCTAAGTTCCTTTAATTTCTTTCTTATTAAATTAATCCTCTCTTTTATTTCTTTTGCTTAGTTTTTTATATAAAAAATAATTTTTATTAATTCTTTTCAATTTCAACCTCTTTTTATTTTATATATAAAGATAACTTTAATCAAATTAATTTAAGGTGATAATTTTAAATTAATTAGGGTTAGTTTATAATTATTTTTTTTATTATTTTAATGTTTTTAAATCCAGATTTTATTTTGGTCAACTATTTTTCATCATGGTTTTGTCCCTTAAATCCTAAAAACTCCATTACTGGTAGGTGTTGCCCATTAACCCTGGTTAACTTTTGCCCCTTTCAGGGTTTGCCTTTTACCTTACCTTTTATTTGTTTGCCCAAATTATTTTTAATATGCCACATTATAATTTTTGAGATCACTCAGGGTAAAAAAATCCTCCGGCCACACGCCTCACCCGACAAAAAGCTAAGTTTTCTAACTTCTTTATTTAAATAACATTTTTATTTTATTTTTCCTTATAAAATATAAATTAGGGTTTACTTTCAAATATTGGTGAATTCCTCATACACTCATCCCCGTTATTTTCTGTTAATTCTCAGATGATCAGAGTCAATCAAGGCTTCGAGGAAGATCAAGGCTCAAGATCAAGATAAAACTAATTGTTGATTCCTCTTATTCTTCCGCCTTTTAATTTCCCCCATCCCCGCAGGTGTTTATTGTAATAGCGTAGGACATTTAAACTGCTTTATTTTTCTGGCGTGGTTAGTAATCTTAGGGAGTGCAAGCCTTGAATTAACATAGCTCACTAATTACAAGATAAATAACTAAATTGAATCATGTGATTGTCGCACCCACACACCTTTAGGGTAATCCCTCTTGTTGCCTTATTGTTGCCTTATTCAGTGTTTCCTATTGCCTTTAAATTGTACTAAATAGTCAAGTCCCTCGATTCCGAGGATACCTAAAGCAATGTTGCCTTCAAAGTTATTGAAACTCCCTCGAGGTTGCCTTATACAGAATAATTGTCCCGATTGCTAAGGTATCCTCGCATGATGCCTTAAATGACTATTATATCCTTCCCTTAGGCTACCTGCCCTCTTTATGGCATGGGACAGTCTTATGGCGAACGATTATTTTTGAAGACCCTTAAACATTCAATTGAAAGGCTTCCTGCCCTCTCATGGTATGGATAGATCCTTTCACCCGAAAAGCTAAAAGAACGATTTTTCAAACTTAGGGTAGTTGCTACTAATTGCTTGCTCTAAATTCAAAAACTATTTTCACACCTCCTTTTCAAATCAAATTCAAAAAGACTACGCTTATTTACAAGCTAAAGTTCTTTTTTCAAAGTTTTTACTTTTCACACTTCCTTTTCCAACATTTCAAACAATACAAAAGTGAGCTAAGCAATTAAGAGCCCATGGATAACCATGGATGCAAAGGGTGCCTTACACCTTCCCTTTGTATAACTTACCCCCGAACTCAAAATCTTTAAAAAGGTCTTTCCTGTTCTTTTAGCCTTTCCAATTGGATAAAATAAAAGTCGGTGGCGACTCATGCTTTACCGCGACATTTTCGATTATAAAAAGTCAGTTCACCGTATTACACCTGGCCTCGACACGGATATTGTGGTCCATCGCCTGCCAATCAAAGAAGGTAGCATTCCAGTTAAGCAGAAACTGCGGAGAAGTAGGCCCGATATGTCCAAGAAGATTAAAGACGAGGTTGAAAAGCAATTAAACGCTGGTTTTCTAAAAGTTGTGAGTTATCCTCCATGGATAGCAAACATCGTGCCTGTGCCTAAAAAAGACGGGAAAGTCAGAATGTGTGTAGACTACAGAGATCTGAATCGGGCAAGTCCCAAAGATGATTTCCCTTTACCTCACATCGATGTACTGGTTGACAATACTGCACAATGCAACATATTTTCCTTTATGGATGGATTCTCAGGTTACAATCAAATCAAGATGGCGCCCGAAGACATGGAAAAAACAACCTTCACAACACCCTGGGGAACCTTTTGTTACAAAGTAATGCCCTTTGGTTTAAAAAATGCAGGAGCAACGTATCAGCGTGCAATGGTAGCTCTGTTCCATGATATGATTCATCAGGAAATAGAGGTTTATGTGGATGATATGATTGCAAAGTCCAACACCGAAGAAGAACATTTGGGTCATCTACACAAGTTGTTTGACAGACTCAGGAAGTACAGGTTGCGACTGAATCCGAACAAGTGTACCTTTGGAGTAAGATCCGGTAAGCTCTTGGGTTTCATAGTCAGCAGTAAGGGTATTGAAGTTGATCCTGCCAAGGTCAAAGCCATTCAAGAAATGCCCATACCTCGTACCGAGAAATAAGTCAGAGGATTCTTGGGACGTCTGAACTACATCGCCAGATTTATTTCCCATATGACTACTACTTGTGTGCCAATCTTCAAATTGTTGAAGAAAGATCAAGTAGAAAGATGGAACGACAAATGCCAATTAGCCTTTGACAAGATCAAAGAATATCTTCAAAAACCACCAATCTTGTTACCGCCAGTGGAAGGAAGACCTCTGATAATGTACCTAACAGTGTTAGAAGATTCAATGGGGTGTGTACTGGGTCAACATGACGAGTCTGGCCGAAAAGAGCATGCAATCTACTATCTTAGCAAAAAGTTTACCGATTGTGAAACAAGATACTCACTGCTCGAAAAAACTTGCTGTGCCTTGGCATGGGCGGCTCACCGACTAAGACAGTATATGCTAAACCATACCACTTTGCTGATATCCAAAATGGATCTTATCAAATATGTGTTCGAAAAACCTGCTCTCTCTGGAAGAATAGCAAGATGGCAAATGATCTTAACAGAATATGACATCCAATACACTTCACAAAAGGAAATTAAAGGAAGTGTGGTAGCTGATCATCTGGCTCATCAAGCAGTGGATGATTATCAAGCGTTGAACTTTGACTTCCCAGATGAAGACATTATGCTAGTTACTAACTACGAACAACCTGGACCGGAGGAAGGACCCGAGCCAGGGTCTCGATGGACTATGGTTTTTGATGGAGCCTCTAATGCGCTTGGCAATGGCATTGGAGCTGTGATCATTTCTCCTGCAAGAGGACATACACCATTCACTGCCAGATTATGTTTCAACTGCACTAATAATATAGCCGAGTATGAAGCATGTATTCTGGGTCTCAAAGCTGCAATCGATCTGAGAATCAAGTTCCTGGAGGTCTATGGAGACTCAGCCCTTGTAATTTATCAAGTTAAAGGGGAATGGGACATGAAGCACCCGAATCTAATTCCTTACAAAGAATATGTGCTGAGTTTGATTCCTTACTTTAAAGAAATCACTTTTGAACATATCCCGCGAGTAGAAAATCAACTGGCTGATGCCTTAGCTACCATGTCATCTATGTTCAAAGTCAGGTGGGATAATGAGGCGCCAATGATCACCATTTACAGACAAGATGAACCAGCCTATTGCAATGAGATTGATACCAAAGGAGTGGAAGAAAAACCATGGTTCCATGAAGTAAAAAGATATCTCGAAACCCAGGAGTACCCTGAAGGGGCATCCATTAACGATAGAAAGTTTCTAAGAAGATTTGCTGCCAAATTCGTTCTAAGTAATGGAATCCTGTACAAGCGCAACCATGACTCGACTCTGCTTCGTTGTGTGAACAAGAAGGAAGCGGACCAAATTATGGAAGACATACACGATGGTGCCTTTGGTACTCATTCAAGTGGACATACAATGGCTAAAAAGATCTTAAGAGCAAGTTATTATTGGTCTACCATGGAGACAGACTGCCACCATCACTCCATAACTTGTCACAAATGCCAGATATATGCCGACAAAGTACATGTACCTCCAGTCCCATTAAACGTTCTGACGGCTCCTTGGCCTTTTGCAATGTGGGGAATTGATATGATTGGAGAAATCAAGCCAACCGCCTCCAATGGACATCGTTTTATCCTGGTCGCTATTGACTACTTCACAAAATGGGTAGAGGCAGCCTCTTTTGCTTCTGTCACCAAGAATGTTGTGGCCCGGTTTATCAAGCATAATCTCATTTGTCGGTATGGCATCCCTGAAAGGATCATCACAGACAATGGCACAAATTTAAACAACAGGATGATTACCGAACTCTGCACGCAGTTCTAGATCAAACATCATAATTCATCCCCATATCGACCAAAGATGAATGGCGCGGTGGAAGCTGCCAACAAGAACATCAAGAAGATCATACAAAAGATGACAGTAACCTACAAAGACTGGCATGAGATGTTACCTTTTGCTCTTCATGGTTATCGCACATCAGCGCGTACTTCAACAGGGGCAACTCCATTCTCCTTAGTCTATGGTATGGAGGCAGTTCTTCCAATTGAAGTTCAGATTCCCTCTCAAAGGATTATGAAAGAAGCCGATCTAGACGAAGATGATTGGATTCAGACGCGGTTGGACCAGATAAACTTGATTGATGAGAAGAGGCTTGCGGCTATTTGTCATGGTCAGTTATACCAGAAACGTATGATCAAGGCTTTCAACAAGAAGGTCAGGAGTCAGGCATATCAAATCGGTGATTTGGTTGTAAAACGCATCATCTTACCACAGGGTGACCCCAGGGGCAAGTGGACTCCCACTTATGAGGAACCATTTGTAATCAAGAAGGTATTCTCCGGCGGAGCCATGTTGCTTATCACTATGGATGGCGAGGATTTCCCACACCCTGTAAATGCGGACATAGTCAAAAAATACTTTGCTTAAAGAAAAGCTCGCTAAGTTCAAAACCTGAAAGGGAGACTTAGGCAAAAATGAGCATCTCGGTGGATTGAAAACCTGAAAGGGCGATCCAGGCAAAAATTAGAGACTAAAAAAATAATAATTATCCCGTTAGGCTGAAAACCTGAAAGGGCAGCCTAGGCAAAAGTTAGGGAATAAAAGCGTACGACTATGTCCCGTTTGGCTACTTACTCACCTTCAAGGTTCAACACATCAAAGGTCCGAAAGGCACCAATCAGTCCAATCATTTTCTTCCAACAAGTGAGGGATGAGATAGTCGAAGACAAATTGGCAATAGCAGAGTTGAAACTCGACTGGATTGTTTTCACATAGCTATTTTCCTTTATAAGTATTTCTCAAAGTTTTATGACAACTTCCTACTACTAGGATTTTTGTCTCCTTGTACTAATCCGCCTATTACGACTCTCTTTCAAATTAATACAGTTCATGCTCAAAATCAATGTTTTCACTTTTTCTGTTTTGAATACGTAAATGTCCCAATGATAATTTTGAATGAACATATGCATTTGAACATGATTGATGTTTATAAGAAAAACAGGAGTAGCATTCAGGTAATGTCCCAATCATTTGGACGTCATCCCGAAACCAGCAACATGGGAATATCCCCCCACAGAGCAATCTTCAAGGAGTTATCCCCGGATAAGCAAGGCCCAATTAATTCCCCGACGGAGTATTTTATCACTGACACTGAGTACGGGCATCAGAAGAAATAGTTCCCTAACAGAGATACGTTTCTCAGCAGAATCCTCGATGAGATCTCCCTCTCCAACAATATGATTCGAGAAGCCTTATCTCCAAGCTTGGATAGATATTACATCGGACGACTACTCCTTATTCCCCAGCAGGTTTGTTCAAGATCACTATCCCCAGAAGGTTGGATCCTCCACACCAAGGCTTGATCAAATAGTGCATCGGAGGATTACGCATCTCTCTTATTCCCAGTCAGGGTGCATCAAAATCAGAACCTTCAAATTACCTTCATCCCCAAGCGATAGTCAAAGACCCCTCAACAGAGCATTCGGGTCTGTAAGGAAGTTCCCCAGCTGAATATACTTGAACAAGATAGCAAAGATCATCAACGGTCATAATGTCATCGTTTCCGAAATAACAAACAGGGATTTATTTTCCCAACCAGAAGTTTGATACGCTCTAAAATGCATAAGTCATGTCCATACATCATACATCATACACATATTCATACATAGTATATAATGTTTCATGACAAACGCATACATAACATGCACGTTTCTAATTTAGTTTGAGAATTTCAACATATACATTACATGCATCATGACATTGCATGTCACTAACTTGGTTTTTTAGGTAGACGAATATCCTCAGCAAGTTATTCTCAATCACATGCAATATTCTCATGGGTTCTATTCAGACAAGCATTCCTCTCAGATATAATCAAACCAAAGATTCATTTTCTGAAAAGCTCTCTCTTTCCAAATCACTTATCAACTCTAAACAAGCAAAGCAGATACGGTCTAATGGTGACTCATTCTGACGCTTCCAGGCTATACCACAGTCGAATAAACAACTTCAAATCCTTCAGATCTAAGTTGATACCTTGGAGGGTTCCTTAATGATCTACCTTCAGATCTAAGTTGATACCTTGGACGGTTCCTTAATGATCTACCTTCAGATCTAAGTCGATACCTTGGACGGTTCCTTAATGATCTACCTTCAGATCTAAGTCGATACCTCAGACGGTTCCTTAAAGCAATCAACATTCAAAATCTAAAGCGGAAACTTTAGACAGTTCCGTAACGATCAACCTCCAAGATTTAAAGCGGTAACCTCGGACGGATCCGTAACGGTCAACACAGAGATTTAAATCCTTCATCAAGATATAATCAATGGATTCATTCTGATGAACAAACCATCAAAACATTCACTAGATGGCATCTGAAAGCCCATCTCAGGTAATGTTTTGATCCGCCAACGATATTTCTCAAGCCACATTCAATACAATTTCCAACATCACTTCCGGTGGAGGTAAGTGCAAATTTTCAGGGCATCTAAAATATTCAATCATCTTCTACCTTCAAATTCCAATCGGTCTCTTCAGGTTTAAGAAGATTGAATAGGGGCAACTGTTATACCCCAAAATTTGCCCGTATCTTTTTTCAAAGAGAAGGCAACAGACTTCTGTCTAAAAATTGGAAGTTTCATATAATCTTGGATTTTATTTCATAAATATCTTGATTTTATGAACACTCAGTTTTTAGGATATTTTTTATACGGTATTTTGGGTTCGCTGTTGAATTTATTCTTACACAAACGCCAAATACTGTTTATCACTTCACACGCTGTTTATTTGAGATTTATTTTCAGATAAATAATACTGACGCAATTGGTACAGAATCAAATTTTGCAGGCGCAGACTCCGGGGATTCAGACTGTACTGGAGAACAAGTTTTTTGAGACCTCAAATGGATTTCATGGATCTCCATATGTCTCAAAGTACCACCAAACAAATTTTCAAACTTCAATTCGCTCGGACGCACAGTCAACAGCTCAAACAGTCAACAGACGACCAGTTTGACCGAAAAGTCAACAGACAGTCAAAAAATGAAATTTTTTGTCAACATCCATATTTTGTCAAAAGATTCATCATTTGATCAATGGTTGATCATAATTCATCAAGAAAAGTTCAGAAATCAACAAAATTCTAAGTTTCAAAATTAGGGTTTTCTCCTAAAAAGTCAACTGAACTTTGACCGGCCATAACTCTCTCCTCGTTCATCCAAAAAATTCCAACCAAAGCTTATTTTGAAGGAAATTCAATTATCTTTCAAATGAAATTGGTCCCATGGTCATCGAATTTACCATTTGGAAAATATGAGCCAAGACATTACAGGTCATTTTCAAAGTCAACAAAAAGTGGTTTTTTGTCAAAGCCCATAACATCAAGATAACTTCTCCAAATGCAAAAAAGCTTCCAAAGTAGCATGTAGAGGACATCTTGAGGTTTCTAAAAAGTACAAGAACTCCTTCATATGATCAAAATTGAGGGAGTTATGCCTTGTTGAAGTTGGCTATTTTTTGGGAAAATGCATGAAACTAGCATTGATCAAAATTGTTTTTTTCCAAAAGAGGCCAAGCATTCATGATCCAAACATGTTTCTAATGATGTTAAAGGGCCCCCACGACCAACATTAGGCCCATAACATTTTTATTTCTTTTTTAATTTAATTTTATTTCATTTATAGTTAAATTAAAAAAGAAATGGTTCAAGATAATGATTCAAGGCTTTTGTCCTTAGCTTGAGTCACCAAGTTTGATCCAAACTCTGCAACATAGAGGTACATAAGACCTATGGCAAGAGGGGTGAAGAAAATTGAAGCCATGGCCAAGAAATTCAAAGCTTTTAGTATTAAAAAACTCAAAAATTCAAAGGCCATAACTCTCTCCTCGTTCATCCAAAAAATTCCAACCAAAGCTTATTTTGAAGGAAATTCAATTATCTTTCAAATGAAATTGGTCCCATGGTCATCGAATTTACCATTTGGAAAATATGAGCCAAGACATTACAGGTCATTTTCAAAGTCAACAAAAAGTGGTTTTTTGTCAAAGCCCATAACATCAAGATAACTTCTCCAAATGCAAAAAAGCTTCCAAAGTAGCATGTAGAGGACATCTTGAGGTTTCTAAAAAGTACAAGAACTCCTTCATATGATCAAAATTGAGGGAGTTATGCCTTGTTGAAGTTGGCTATTTTTTGGGAAAATGCATGAAACTAGCATTGATCAAAATTGTTTTTTTCCAAAAGAGGCCAAGCATTCATGATCCAAACATGTTTCTAATGATGTTAAAGGGCCCCCACGACCAACATTAGGCCCATAACATTTTTATTTCTTTTTTAATTTAATTTTATTTCATTTATAGTTAAATTAAAAAAGAAATGGTTCAAGATAATGATTCAAGGCTTTTGTCCTTAGCTTGAGTCACCAAGTTTGATCCAAACTCTGCAACATAGAGGTACATAAGACCTATGGCAAGAGGGGTGAAGAAAATTGAAGCCATGGCCAAGAAATTCAAAGCTTTTAGTATTAAAAAACTCAAAAATTCAAAGGCACTCAAGAGCTTGGTAGCTTAAGTTTGCAGCACCTCTATTGCTTATAAATAGCTTAGAACACTTCAGCAATAAGACACACGAATTTTGAACCAATATCATCCTTGTATCACACTTGTGTCAACTTGAAATTTTCAAATAAATTCAAATTTTGAATTTTGAGTTTAAGCTAATTTTCAGTCCAAATAATTATCTAAACACGATCCTCAAACATCCCTGAAGCTATTCCAATCATTATCATCAATCAAAACACCCAAAATCGAGCCATACAAGCCACGGTCTGCCTCTCTCAAACTCAAATTCATTTTCATATGTTCACTCATCATTAACGTGTTTTGATTGCATGTTATGACTCATATGATTGTTTGGAACGTATCTGGGTTGTTCTTGTTGAGTTTTGATGTAGGAATCGGTATATGCCATGTTAGGGTTTCAAGTTCTTGAAATTAGGGATTCCATGTAGAAGTAATTTCAGGTCCAATTAATAGATCCATTGGACTCGTGAGGTGATTTATAGTCGATCTGGGCTGCTTGTGGTTGTTTATTGTTGTTGATTTTCAGGTTTTAATGGCAAGGAGCTATGGCTACGTTTGAAAACCGTCACTATAGCCTATAGCAACGCTTGTCCGTAGCTATAGGGTTGTTGCAGGGTTTAAACGACGGAGGAGGGAAGAAGATGATTGTGTATCCCCATCCCATTGGCTGAAAAATACGCGTGTGGATTTTTTAAATCCAAACAGATTCTGTGCACGCCATCCACGCATATGCCATGTGACCTCGTCATCTCAGCCTTCAGATCCATCTGTCCCCTCATCCAACGTACATAAACCTGCCAGTCTACCATAGACTCTCCCATCAACCACACCTGATCAAATATTTCCTATTTTCTATTTTATTTAATTTTCTTTTTTGCAAAATTATTTAAAAATAGTTTAAAAATCAGAAAAAATATGTAAAAAAAATATTTTAGGTTGATAAAATATTGTCTTAATTTTTGACACAAAAATATTTTATTTTTCTTAATAATTAAAATATTTTGTTTAATTAACAAATATATATTAATATATTTCCTTTTTAATTATTCCTAACCTATCAAAAAAATCAAAAAAATATTTTCTTTTTATTAAATTAAGTTTATATATTATAAACTAATTTTGTACATAATTAGAATATAATTCCCTTTAAGTTTAATTTATGTGTATAATTATTTGTATAATTATATGTTAATTAACTTAATAATCTCCAAAACAATTTCAAAAATCCCAAAAAAATTAATTTTATTTTAAAATTAATTAAGTAACAATTTGGACATATTTTAGACTTAATTTTTTAGGTTTAAATTTTATTTCTAATCCTTAACCTTTTAATTAAATTAATTATGCATTAATTTTAATTAAAATCAACCATCCAAAAAATCCAAAAATATTTTCCCTTTATCTTATTGCAATTTAAATTCATAGATAAGTGTATAGGTTGTCAAATTCATGTAAATAGCGTAGTTTACATTTCTCGCACAATCGATGTAATAGCGTAGATTTACTTTCCGCATTTTACATTCCCGCATTTTAAATTCCTGTACATATAAAAATGCGTGTATGACAAGAATAAAACTGAAGCGCTAGATCACTAATCTCAAAGATAACATATCTGAAAATAAATCGCAATCACACTTGCACCTCTTAGGGTAATCCCTCTGTTACTCTTTTCAAAAGTCAAATCTTACTGTTTCAAATACAATTCAAATTTCTTTCTATATCCAGTCAAAGAAAATTTTCTAAAAAAAATGGGAAAGAACCTTATGAACTTAGGGTATACCTCCTAATTGCTTGCTCAATCAAAAACAATAAAAGTTCTCACATATCACTGTTTTTCCAAAACAAACTTTCAAAAAAGACTACACTTTGTATATATCCAAACAAGGATCATTACGAAGTTAAAAATCTTTTTTTCAAACCATCAAAATATCTTTCGAAAGATAAACACTTTGTATACATCCGCATAAGGATCATTACAAAGTTAACTCTTTACAAAAGTATTTAAAACCACATACAAGCATTTCAAAGCAAGACAAACGATTCAAACAAGTGAGCTAAGAAATTAAGAGCCCATGGATAACCATGGATACAAAGGGTGCTAACACCTTCCCTTTGTATAACCTACCCCGAACCCAAAATCTCTTTAAGGTCTTTTTCTGTTTCTTTTATAAACCTTTCCTTAATTGGATAAAATAAAAGTCGGTGGCGACTCTCTGATTTTCACAACTCAAATATAAAAAGAAGAGTCAGTTCGCATCCCACAAAAAACCGAGGACGACAGGATGGCTGGTGGATAATTTATTGAAACAGTCTATTCATTGACATTTGAAAAGATTGTGCACCAAGAAATTAGATGGTTTGACGATCCTCCAAATTCAAGGTATGTTCAAAATGTCTTTTAACAATTATGTATTGATTCCTTCTACTCATGAAACTAAAAGAAATGAATAACCTTTCAGTGGTGCAATTGGTGCAAGGTTATCTATCGACGCTTTAATTATGAAAAGTCTTATTGGTGACACATTGGCTCTCGTTATGCAAAACCTATCAACGATCACCGCTGGTCTAGTTATATAATTCACTGCTAATTGGATTCTGGATTTTATAGTTTTGGTTGTGTCACCTATGGTTCTTATACAAGGATTCGTTCAGATGAAGTTTCTTAAATGACGCTGTTAGTAGCATAAGAACTGTTGCATCATTTTATGCAGAATCAAAGGTGATGGACATGTACAAGAAAAATGTTTAGGGCCTGAGAAACAAGGTGCTCGCTTAGGGCTTGTTAGTGAAGCAGGATTTGGTTTCTCTTTTTTAGCTCTATATTGCACAAATGATTTCACTTTCAACATAGGATCTATTTTAGTGCAACATAGGAAAGCAACATTTCAAGAGGTTTTCAGGGTACAATCATTCAATCAACTTAGCATGCTTTAATTTTACTTGATGTTTATTTTGATCTGGTTCATACAAGATAATATATGCAGGTTTTCTTTTGTTTAACAATGACAACAATCCTGATATTGATTCCAACAAGAAGGGTGTAACAGTGGTTGGTAATATTGAACTTCAACATGTTAGCTTTAATTACTCAACATCCCGTCTACAAAGGTAAAGTTTTGGTCATTTTTTTCAACTATTCGTGATTCACCTAGTTTATAATTATACGAGTATATAGGAAAATAATGCAAGGAGACAAGTGTGTTTATACACTGCATTAAGTAGTCCCACATAGAAATATAAAGAAGAAATGAGAGTGTTTATAAAGCTCTTTCACCCATCAAATCCCAAAACTGTAAGCATTGGGCCACTCTTAAATTGAAAAAATATTGGGCTCTAAGCCCGAGTTAATATTTTAAAAATTAATTTATAAATATAATTTCAAAGAAAATATTAATAAAAATAATTTAAGAAAAAATAAAAAAATAGAAATAATTTTAAAAAGTAAAAATTAAATAAAAAAGAATCCACTTGGCTTGTAAAATTTAAATAAAAAATAAAATAAATATTTAATTGGACTGCCACGTAGGAATATTCTTGATAAAATAGTGATCACGGTCTATGATGAGAGAATCTCCATTTGTTAAGGGGGAATCACAAATTTTTTTTGAGGGGGAAAAATTCAAAACTCGCTACATTGACAGGTGGTATGATATATTTAACCCTTAGATTTATCATGTCGGTGATTTACAACGTATTTATTTTTAATTATTTTCAGTTATTAGTGATTTTATAATAACAATTATATATCACCAACAACCAAATCTTATCGAATGATCCAAGATATGAATGAACTTACATGTGCAGACGCACGAGTCTTCTACTAGTTTGCATTATAATAAATTTAAAAATTATTATGTAAATTATTATTTTTTAATGGAAAAATATATAATAAAAGTAGAGGTAAGAGTTAAATAGGATTGAGAAAGAACTCCAACATCGCTTAAATAACACAAAAGAAACTACAAAAATCTACAGAACATAGGAAAACAAAGGAGTAAAGGTTAAATACAAAAGGTAGGTCATAACAAAACATCCAAAACACCTCCTGTCAAAATTGCAACCAAAAATCTGGGAAATAAACCCTCATAGCAACTAATAATTCCAATACAGGACGGGAATCATCAACCACGCAAAGAAGGTATAATAAATTGAGGGAGTATTAGCATTATACCATTTTCAAAAACAAAAGAAGTTCCATAAAGGTAGATGTCCAAAATGATACCATTTCAAGATTTTCACAAGATCAACACCATAGAATGTTTGACCAAGGTAAAGTAAACTCTAACTTTAGCCATAGTCCCAAAAAACCTAACTAACTAAAAATACACTCTAATTTCCTAGGTAAAACCATCTCTCAACTCAACTACTTAAAAATCCAATACGAAAGAGACTTTGTAGTATCAATGTAAGAAAAGGTTGGAAGAAGTCTCCATAATACCTAGACAAAACACACAAGAAATATTTTTCAGGACAACAATCACTTAAACTTAAAGAGGTTGACCCTCATGAGGATTTTATCCCTTAATAACTACCAAAGTGAAAATAACAATCGTAGTAAGATCTAAATTGTCCCTAATACGAGGCAGTATCTAAATGACAACTAGAGAAAGATTGCCATATTGTAAAGTCAAGCATATCATGTTGGGTCATCATGAGGAGCATCTATATTGGGTCAAGAGCAACACATAAGTGAAAGAGACGCCACATATTAACCAAAAACCTTAAGAGGATAGGTGCATGGGTCCTCTCACTTATAAATTTTATAACATCCACTATTCCAAGCAATGTAGGACTAGCAACTCACACTTGTACACAACAATTTTCCTCTTAAGTGTGATTCTATCCACCATGCTCCCCCTCAAGTGAAAGCTCTTTCATCCTATACACTTGTACCACTATTTCAAGCACTACAAAGGGACACGCAGCCTGACCACCACATTGTTAGGAAGACTTTCGATACAAGGAGCCGATCTTTTAATTTAACCATAGGATTTGATACCACTATTGGGAAAATAACAAACATAGAGAAAATAGGAACAAAATAACAAGAGATTAACGTGAAAACTTTAAAATCTCGGAGAAAAAACCACGATCGTTGTCAAATGACAACCAGAGAATAACACTATGTGAAAATTGTTACAACACATAGACTACCCTCAACCACCCCAAGAACCTAATACACCCGCACTCTTCAAAGAAAATATTTAACTACCTCTCACAACACTCTAAAACAAGAGTATAAGTGAAAATATAAAAATTCAAATACAAACTTAAAGTGCTTTTGACTGGTACATCTTGTAAAGAAAAACTTGAATCCTATATATAGTCTTGGATTCCATCTTCCATCACTATACTAAGTGATGTGGGACTTATAATAACTTTAATCTTATATATAGCCTTGGACTCCCTATTCGTTCACAAAACTAAGCAATGTGAGACTTTTTCAACATGTATATTTTCAACCAATCCCAACAATGATTTTTGTCTACAAGTGTGAGTTGTTAGTCCTAAATTGCTTGGAATAGTGGATTTTGAGCACTTTATAAGTGAGAGAACCCATGCATCTATCACCTTAAGGTTTTGAGTGAATATGTGGCGTCTCTTTCACTTGTGTGTTTCTCTTGACAAAATGTGGAGGCTCTTCATGATGAACCAACAATGGTATCAGAGCTCCTGATTCGATCCGAGGATATGAGTTCTTAGTATGCTCTATGGTTGCATTGGGCTAGAGAAACTTTGAAAATTCTTGGAGTGGTCAATCCTTAAGTGACTATACTCTTTATGGTAGAGTATGATTGTCAGTGAAGACAATGAAAGTTGATGTATTATTTTTCAGTCATTGTGGAGATTGTTGAGTTTGGATGAAAATATACATGTTGATACTCTTTATGGTGGAGTATGATTATTGGTGAAGACAATGAAAGTTAATGTATTATTTTCAATCAAGGTGGATATTGTTGGGATTGGTTGAAAATATACATGTTGAAGAAGTCCCATATCGCTTAGTTTTGTGAAATACTAGGGAGTCACTACAACGCGCAAGGCTTTTAAAAGCGCTTTTTTTGGCCTTTAACAGCGCTTTAAAGCGCTGCCAAAGCCAGCGCTGGCATAGGCTACGAAAGCGCTTTTAAAAGCGCTCTGGTAGGCCCCCCTATAAGAGCGCTTTTCTGGAAAAAGCGCTCTTGTAGGCCCCCCTTTAAGAGCGCTTTTCAAGAAAAAGCGCTCTGGTAGGCACCCCTATAAGAGCGCTTTTTTCAAAAGCGCTTTCGTATGTTGCGTTTTTTTTTTTTTTTATGCTTTTTATTATTTCTAAACCTGCACTTTTGGCAGCAATATTTTAGAACCTGTAATTTACTATTTTTTGGCAGTATTTTTTCATGAACCTATAATTTATCATTTCAAATCGATAAATACCATTATAATCGATATCGATTATATACAAAAAAGTATTATATTATATACCATTAATGTAAATCAAAATACATATATACATATTTATAAACCAAAACAACTAAACCAATTCACATATTTCTAAACCAAAACAACTAAATGGGAAACAACTTCCGAGTTCTTATGCAACCAATGTACGCTTCCTGTATTATCTGGAGCTATGTTGTATTGATGCTTTAGTGGAGAACCAGTAGTCACCTGAGCTATGTTGTATTGTGTCACAGAATATGAATCAAATAACTGTACCCCGAACGATCCTGCCACAGAAGACTTAGCTTCGGGGTACATTACTTGATTCTTATTCTGTGGAACATAATCGGCAGGGGCACATTGTGTTCTATCCTTTACCAGTCCATCCACTGTTTGAAGCTCAACCTACAATAGAAAAACGTGATTATTTACACAACATTCACATTCTCAATATTTTCTCTATCAACCAAAAATTTCCTCATCTCCGAACAAAAGACAAAATAGTTAATAAAAATAGTGCTATACCAGAACAGAAACCAATTTATAAGAAATCAATTAACAACCACATGCACATAAAAATAGTTTTTGATAAAAGAACAAGTCAATTGAGCCAACAACCAAAAACCCTAAAAAAAATCAGCCGTAGAGCCGTAGAGCCAACAACCAAAAACCCTAAAAAAAATTCTGTTCATCATCTTCGAAAAACCTCTCCAGAAACTGTAAATACATTGTTCATATTCATCCAACAACAATCACAATACACAGCCGCAAACACTAACCAAAACCCTAATTGTTCATCTTTCTCATACACGCAAACCATTCATCAGAAACAAAACCATTCACAAATCATCATCAAACATAACCAGACAAACATTCATCAAACCCAAACATTTGTTCATCACTTTCCTAATCAAACAAACCCTTCAGAAATTTGAGAGAGGAAGAGAGAATAAGAAATAAACTCAGAAAGGTCTCACCCGGTTTTGGTTTGTAGATTCAGAATCGAAACCGAACTCAGCAACAACACGAACCTCAACTCACCATAAACTCGTGTGTTTTGGATCTGAAAGGAAGAAGAACGGCGGAGGTTGCTCGTGGTGGCTGGCGACGGAGGGACGAACGGTGGTGGCTGGCGACGGAGGGACGAACGGTGGTGGCTGGCGACGGAGGGACGAACGGTGGTGGCTGTGGCTGGCGACGACGGAGGGTTTTTCGGTTGCAGAGAAAGTGAGAAACAGTAATAAAAAGAAAACGAAAGAGAGAAAGTGAGAAAGTGAAAGCGTGTTTTTGTTTTTAACTTTTACTAATAAAGGCTACTAAAGCGCTTCTGAAAAGCGCTCTCATAGCCTGGTCTATACCAGCGCTTTTTAGCAAAAAGCGCTCTCATTAAACCCCCCTATAGCAGCACTTTGAAAAGCGCTCTCATACCCCCCCCCCCTTACCAAAGCGCTTTTCAAAAGCGCTCTCATACCCCCCCTTACCAAAGCGCTTTTCAAAAGCGCTCTCATACACCCCCCTACCACAGCGCTTTTCAGAAGCGCTCTCATACCCCCCCCCTTTAAGAGCGCTTTTTTAGCGTGTTTTTTTATTTTGTTTTTAGTGCAACCTATAAGAGCGCTTTTTACTAGAAGCGCTTTAGTAGGGGTGCTGTTAAAGATTAAATTTGGCGTAGTGAGTCAAAGGTTATCTATATGATAAAAGTTCTTCTATGTCCCACATCGCTTAGTATTGTAATGGAAGAGGGAATCCAAGGCTATATATAGGATTCGAGTTTTTCTTTATAATATGTACCAGTCAAAAGCACTTTAATCTTGTATTTGACTTTTTTTATTTTCTCTTATACTCTTGTTTTAGAGTATTGTGAGAGGTAGTTAAATATTTTCTTTGGAGAGTGCAGATGAATTGGGGCCTTGGGGTGGTTGATAGTAGTCTATGTGTTGTAACAATTTTCACATAGTGTTATTCTCTAG
The DNA here is from genome assembly GCF_029867415.1 of Vicia villosa. Taxonomy (NCBI): domain Eukaryota; kingdom Viridiplantae; phylum Streptophyta; class Magnoliopsida; order Fabales; family Fabaceae; genus Vicia; species Vicia villosa. Next base: position 149,304,440 of record NC_081180.1, read on the forward strand.
TTGTTATTTGGCAACGGTCGTGGTTTTTTCTCCAATTTTGAAGTTTCCACGTTAATCTCGTTATTTTGTTCCTCTTTTTTCTCTATGTTTGTTATTTTCCCAACATATCATAGAGAAATAAGTTGCTTTGATATAGTATATGTCATCCTTACTATGCGACCAACACCATCTAATATCCACGTGAGATCATAATGCTCAAAAGCTCGAGTTCCAAAACAAAAGACATTTTCTTTACTTAAAATTCTTAACTCAAGCCCCATTCTTTAGTACTAGGTCAAAATTTCAAACCTTCCTAGAACACTAGGTCGAGATTAGGTGGAGCCTAAAAAAGCACACCCGTAAGGGAATATGACCTTGTCACGGGCCTTCCAAAAAAGAGGTAAGACAATATTTTTCACCATATTAGACAGATCCTCAATAAATTAGTCTTTTATGCAATGAGATGACGTGATTAATTTGGACAATTCTAATATGCATGTTAAAATTAGTGATGCAATTACATGACTTTAAATCTCAATTGTATGATAAAATTTGTATTCATCTAGCTCTTATCCTAAATATAATTAGTTTTGATCTCATTGTTCTTACATTTTGCATTTCAACATCAATATGTTTCACCTCAACAAGAAACTCCTCTTGTTCCATCTCCTCTTTAGAGATCATCGTAATTCGATCAACGTCATCAGTTTTCTTGAAAGTCATTTCAGCTTCATTGAAAACTACATCTCGACTTGTGATACACCTCCTGTGACCTAGCTTTAGGCACCACAACCTATAAGTTTTGACTCCTTCAGGGTATCCAAGGAACATACATCTCATAGCTTTAGTTTCGACCTTGTCTTGCCTAATGTGAGAATATACTACACAACTAAATACTTTAAGTTTTCCGAGGTTTGGTGGATGAATTGACCAAACTTTTTCACGTGCCTTCATCCCCAAAGCAGTCAAGGGACACCTACTTATCAGGTAAGCTGCAGTCATGACTATCTTGGCACAAAAAGCCTTTTTTAACCCCGCACTAACCAACATACACCTAACTCTTTCAAGAATGGTTCGATTAAACCTTTCAGCTAAACCATTTTATTGGGGATTACCTGGGGTAGTTTTGTGTCTTACTATACAAGACACAACACAATAGTTGTCGAAAGCTTCATTGCAAAATTTATGACCATTACCAGTCCTCAACCTCTTGACTTTCCTGTCAGTTTGGTTTTCGACCAAAGTCTTCCAACTTTTGAAATTTTAAAAATTTTCATCTTTAGCTTTCTGAATAAATACCCACAAGTTTCGTGAATAATCATCAACTATGGATAGAAAATCTATTACACCTGAGTGTGAGGGATTCCTTATGAATCAAACTGGAGCTCTAGATACCAATTGTTGGTGCAAAAAGTTAAAGATGAAGATGGAAGAAAAGAGGGAGAAAGAGATAAGAGAAAGAAAATGATAACAACAAACTTGCTGCAAAAGAAACTCTATTCACAAAAGCATTACAAAACCCTAGCTACAAACTTGTTTAAATACAAAAAGTAAACTGCTACGTAGGCATAACCAAAAACTATCTTAATTGCTAAGCTAGCAACTAAGAAAGCTATGCTTAATAGTTAAACTAACCATTTTTAAAAATAAAAAAAAATCTAATTACTGCTTTTGACTAATGACCACATAAATTTCGGACTCTAACAACAACTTCTTAATATGAATCACCTTTAACAATGATGTTTTAGTTTTAGTTTTAATTTTTATTATCTTCAATATATAATTTCCATAAAAAATTGTCTTCATAATTAAGTGGAAAAAACTCACATGGATGAAGAGTTTTCTTAGTTTTAAATTTTATTCTCTCTATTATAAAAGTGTCTCCATAAAAGTGTCTTCACAAAATTCTCCATAATAAAGTGTCTTTATCAATAAGTTAAAAATGCCAACACATGTTATGTTTAACTTAATAAATTACTTATCCCCACGACAGAGCCATGCAAGTTGATGCAGAAGCAAATACTGAATGGAGACAAAAGTAACACTGAATATTGAAAATGAAGTGAAATTACAATGCACTCCAGCTACGTAGTGGCACTCACACCGTAGAAGTGGGGGCTAGTCTTTTCTTGTCTAGTCGCCACTACTATCTTTGCCACATTTTTCACTGTTCACGTGTTTTTATATTTCCGATTTCTATTAAAATTTATACGGAGTACTAGTTTTTTTTCATATAAAAATTATAAACGAATGTTAATATGATATTAATTAGAGATATGTTTTTATTAATTACTGATTATATTAATGTGTCTATTGTTGTCAAAGATCTTTTCCATTTTTTGTTGTCAAATTTTAAGAACAAAAATATAATCATGTAACATTTGCTATTAGGGCTGGAAATGCTGGAAATGAGTCAAGTCGATTCGAACTCGCCTCAGCTCAGTTCAACTCGTTATGAATTGACCGAGTTCGAGTTTAAGACGAACTTTTTTTTCAGCTCAAACTCGACTCGTTAAGAATTGACCGAGTTTGAGTTCGAGTTCGAGTTTATCACGAACTTTTTTTCAGCTCAAACTCGACTTGTTAGAAGTTCACGAACATCTCGGTTCAACTGGTTAGATTACTCTTGTTAGGTTCAACTTGCTTATTTCACGGACTTAAAAATAATTTTTTAAAGTCTGGTTTTATATATATATATATATATATATATATATATATATATATATATATATATATATATATATTTTTGACATTTTAAATTAATATTTTTTAAATAAAAAATATAGAAATAAAAAAAAAGTTATAAAATTGGGATTTATATGATGTTAATTTTATTTGTATAATTGTTTGTAGAAATATTGTTCTCACTTGATAATATAAATTATCTATTATAACTGTTAGATTAAAATAAAATAAGATACTAAGATTTAGAGCAAATCTTCAAACCTACTTTTAAAGACAATATAATATATCTCATATATAATCGAGTTAACTCATGAACCTAACGAGTCGAACTATGTATAGTTCAAGTTCAACTCATTTAGTTAACGAACTTAGTTTTTAGCTCATACTCAGCTCATTTGGTTCATGAACCTAGTTCAACGATTTAATTTTTGAATCGAATTTCAAACTATTTTCGAGTTAGTTTGGTTCATTGCCAACCCTATTTACTATGTACACTTATTTTCTATACAATATATAAAAGTATAGTAATAAAGAATAAACATAAAAAATAGAAAAATTCATATATATATATATATATATATATATATATATATATATATATATATATATATATATATATATATGGATAGCATGAATATAGATTGGATAGCTAATAATAGATCAAAATAATCTATTAGTCCATTAATGATCTACTAATTTTTTTTAATACTCAATCCAATTCTTCCATTAAAAATAAGATTCATCAAATCTATCTCTTAACATCATTTAGTGGATGGATAACCATCATTCCAAAAAAAAAATGTATATATTTATTAATTTTTTATCAAAAAAAATTATTTATAAAAAATTATAGAATGTATATTTTTTGGGTTTTCGAAAATCATAACCGTTTTTTAATACTGCTATCCTTACATCAGAACAATGTCAAGACAAAAGTTACAACATTTGTCTTCAAATTGAACAGAGATTCATCAAGCTGTGATCGATACTGAATTAAAATAGCAGAATGATAAACAACACAGAGAATCGCTAACTTAGTTTAATTTAACAACACCTAATCTGGGGGCTACCAAGTTAAGAAATAAATTCACTATTAGTAGTATCAATTCAAAGCTCAATAATCCCATTTTACAACTTCTCTCTTAATCACTACCCAATACAACTTCTACCTATAAATCGATATCTAGATATGAGAGATCGACATCTCACTTCCAATCACCTCAGTGATATCTTACAGTCCCAATTCGAGTAACTGTATCAAGAATAACCCAACAAGAAGATTACACTTCCTATATAAGAACTCAACCCTCTTGCTAAAAAGCTTCAAGAATGAGAACAATAACTTGACAAACTGTCAAGTAACAATCAGTCTACCATATAGTATCGAAAGATACATTAGTGACTTACAAACTGCACAAGAAACTCTCAAAACCTAAGACTTAGGCTTCCTTTAATTTACAAATTATTGAAAACTTGATTACATTAGGTCTAGGTCTTTTCTTTAAATACACCTTTACAGTCTTTGGGCTTTGAAATCTGCTCCAGATATTTCTTGATCTACAAGCTGAGTGATGCACCAATTGTGCAGATAAATTTTCTTAATATTGGAACAAAAATATTAAGTTTCCTAAATTGTCTTATCATCCAATTTTGACAACTTGTATACAACTGAAGATATAAAACTTGCTACGAAAAATATTGAGATATACCCAAAATAAATATCACATAATTAAATCAAATCTGTCAAGATTTAAAACATTATGTACATGTTCTGGTATAGAATGTCACAACATCTGTCAGAACATCCTTCTTCAATAAACCTGAACATCATGTTAGGATATTTTCCATAACATCTTTGCTGTGAACCATGTTTTAGAAAATTGTGTCAATCCTAATACTATGGTACTAACAGTAATATCATTCTTTTGAATTAAATGAATGATCTGTCAATTATTGTTTATTTGAAGTCACATTGTCATGGACACATCATTATCACGTATCAAATAAACAAGTCACCTATCTATAAATGAAAATGAAAAGGACAAAAATTTTCCAATTAAATAGAAGAATAAAAATTTAAAATTTTAAAAGTGACTAAAATTTAATCAAAATTGAAATAGGGAATTAAAAATGAAATTTAAATCTTTTTAGATTTTAGAGTTCTTTAAGAATTAAAGTGTTTTTTCAACCTGTATTTTTTTTTATTATTATTATTTTATATATTTTACCATTAAAACTAGATAGTTTCTTTAAAATAAATTTTCATTTCCCCACTTCTCCCTCTTTTAAGTTTTAGATTCGTTGTGATATATGTTGTTGAGGTGTAGTGTTTCTCTCTCTCTCTCCATTTCAACGCATGTATTTATACTGTTATTATTAATGTTATGAGAAAAAGCTAATTCACGTGCATGTAATCAGTTGTACTTTTATGTCAACTGAGTACACCCTTTAAAAAATTACACATAAACTTACATAGAAAAGTGCAACCGGTTGACATAATATGTCAACCGTTTATATCTGGAAGTTTTCAGGTTTTATTTTTTTTATAATTGTACCTCATCATGTAATTGTATAAATAACTTTAGAGTATCTCATAAATGATAAATTGCATATTTGAACCCTAAATTATCACTCTCTAATTCTCTCTCACTCTCAATACTCAATTACTCATTATTCACCAACCTTGTGGTTCAAAGTTCTAACATTTTTCATCAAGAGCCTGGTTCGATCCATCAAACACCTAGTGTGCAATCATGAATTATGTCTCTAATGAAAGAATTTCTACAAACTTACCCATCCTTGATGCAAAGAATTATGACAAATAGTGCAAGCAAATGAAGGTGTTATTTGTCTACTCAATAGTAAAGAGCGTGGCATAAAGAAGAAAAAAGGAAGATTTCAAAGCGCTTGTTTTTAATCCATCAATGCGTTGATACAAATAATTTCGAGAAATTTGGTGATTGAAAATCATCGAAGCAAGCGTGAGAAATCTTGGAGAAGGCGTATGATTTAATTGGTTCAATGCTTTAATTATCAAAAGCTTGGTCATTTTGTAAGAGAATACAATACCAACAAGAAAGAACATCAAGAATATAAAGCTAGAGTTGCACACCAAGATTTCGATGATGAGAACACACTTTTAGTTATGTTCATAGAGGGACACGCAACAACAAGACGTTGTAAGACAACAATAGCAGCAATTTGAAAAATGCTGCAGAATTGAAGTGTAATCGGTCGCACAATTATGTCATCCGATTACATATTGAAGAAAATGCAATGGTGACTTTGAATGAAGCAGTGCAGTGCAACAATTAATAGTATTTCGACTCCGGATGTTCAACACACGAGGATGAAATCTTGGTTTATTCCTATCAATCATGCCATGAAAAACAAAGTGAAGTTCGTAGATGATACTACTCTAGCAGCGTAAGGGGTTTGTGATGTATCGATCGAGATAAAGGATGGTAGACATTCTTTGATAAAGGATGAATTGTATATTGCCATAATCGAGTCTAATCTTATAAGTATTAGCCAATTGCTTGAAAAGGATTACAAGATTCATATGGAGAACAAGGGGTTACGCGTTATGTATGCAAACAGGGTTTTGGTCCTAAAAGCTCCTATGGCTCCCAATAGAACTTTCAAGGTTGAGTTGAAGGTTATGTAGCTGTTAGTTGGAATTTTCGACACTCTCAAATATCAGCATAGCAAGAAGAAGATTGAGTAAACATTTAGTGGAATTTGGATGATTCTAGAAGATTTTTTGACGGACACTAGAAACACCTTTCGACATGGAGACATTTAAAGAAAGGCGTCGAAGTCTCTAGGTGCACAATAACGTTTGGGACTTAGTGATTTTTTAGAGCAACATAAGGAGCATTTCGACAAAGGCAGTTGGAATGTGTAACGTGGCTAAGTAATTTCTTTTTGGCCTTATATGTATTACATGGACACATGGAGGAAAGATCGAAGGCGAAATGCATGCATCGAAGACGTGTCAATCAGTAGAGAAAGGACCGTTCTTAATAGTTAATTAGATGTTAATATAAATAGAAATCTTAGTGTTAGTATTCAGTGTGTTGAATTTAGGCAAAATACTCTTTTTAGTCCTGTAAGTTAACCTCGGGGTTCATTTTGGTCCCTTAACTTCAAAAAGTTTTAAATTGGTCCCTTAACTCTTCAAAATGTGTCATTTTAGTCCTTTTTGTCATATTAGCGACGGAAAAACTCAAAAATCGGTCACTAAATTTGTCGCTAATATGCCAAAAAGGACTAAAATGACATCTTTTGAAGAGTTAAGGGACCAATATGAAACTTTTTGAAGTTAAGGGACCAAAATGAACCCCGAGGTTAACATACGGGACCAAAAAGGATATTTTTCCTTGAATTTACTACAAAAACTCACTATACTCAAAGTACCAAGCAAAGCGAGAAACGAGTTTGATCGAATGCAATGTATGTATTCAAACACAATTTTTATTCAATGCAAAGTCTTTTATGTTAAAGTTAACTAGTGGGAAACCCATGCGTTCGCACGAGTTCTGGTGTGGACCGCGGATATGTCACCGGTTTGTCATGAGAATTCAATCAAATTAGAAAATATTCAAATATTATTGAAAAAAAATAGACTGCAAGATAACTGTATATGCTTTTAAAAATTTCTATTCTTAAGAAAAACTATTAAACACATAATTTGTAAAAACCAACAGTGAAAAAAAAATGTTTTTTAAGGATTGATAGAGCTGTAATAATAAAAGGATTTATAAAGTTTAATAAATGAGACAAATAAATATTCAAAATTAAAATTAGTTGAAAATCAGTAGAAACACGATTTTACATAAAAGTCCAAAAAGAGAATGATATAAAAGAATTAAGTTTAATGTTGTATTTATTAAATTTTGGACTATGGTTTAAAATATTAAAAAAAATAAAAAGTCAGTAGTATAATTCACATAAAAAATGTTTATTTAATGTAATAATTCATGCGTTTGCACGAGTACTACTGTGTTATTTGTGCGTTCACATGAAATTTGGCCTGGTTACTCGTGCGTTCACACGGTTTTGGTGTGTGACACGTGCGTTCGCATGAGCACTGGTGTGTTACTCGTAATGGCGTGGATTGTGGGATTGTCACCAGTTTGATTTTGAAATTCAAATAAAATCGAAAACAATTAAATTTAATTATAAAAAAGGAAAAATAAAAAAATTAGTCAAAGATAAATATATAAGTTAATTAAATCAAGGGTTAAATAAGTGTTTGGTCCCTCTAAATATTTCAAACGTTTTTAGTCCCTCAAAAAATTTTCTTCAAAGAATGGTCCTTATAAATTTTTCCGTCCACACTTTTGGTCGCTCATGTCTAACGCCGTTAACAGAAGCTGACGTGGCACGCCACGTGACAATGCCATGATGGCCAAATGCTGACATGTCATGCCACGTGGTCAAGGTCAACATCACACTTGAACCTATAACATTCGTAGCTAATCGGTAGCTAAAATCGTAGCTAATCTGTAGCAAATTTGTTTCAAAATTTTGGTTTTAAAAAGAATGCAGTATGTTTATGTTGATAAACCTTAATATCTTTGTTGACAAACCCTGTAATAAATTTTGGTTTAAAGAATTTTGCAAAATTCTGTAGTTTCTTCAGATTACATGTTAGTAATATTGTTCAGATATTTTCTAGCAATCTCTCCCAATTTTTCCAGTTATTTTATTAGATCAAATAGAATTGCCATTCCAGAATGTCATCTATTACAATCAGATATCGATAAAATGGCCATCCAGTTGAATAGGTACAGCTCATGTTAGAAGTTCTAATTTACTACTAACGTTGAAAACTAGTGTGTTACAAGATTTATAGAAATACACACGGAATACACATGGAGCTAGCGATAATAAAGTTATCCAAACGAAATAACTATTATCAAGCTACTATGTATTATAAGTCCAATTTTCTAAACCCAAATTGTCAAGTGGAAGCTGTATCTTTTATATTTATTATTACTCTTAAAATGTAAGCAGAGTGAAAGACTGGCTCAGACAATAGTTGTTTTTCAATGAAAAACTACAGTGCGAAAGACCAAAGTTGAATCAAGAGTTTTCCAGCTTAATGTATATAATGAAATAGATTTAAAATGTTTGTAGTGACTTCAAATGTTACGTCTTTTGAAAGTTAAAACTAAATTGGCTTGTTGAAAATTTCACTGGCTTTCCATTTTAATTGTTATATTTTCTAGGAAAATGACATGCCACTTTATGTTGGCCAATTGTGATTTCATGTACTTTCTACTTGTGAAACTAAACTTATTCAGATCTTTTATATACTAAATAATCATCTATGATCTTGCAGGTAGAGAGTATAGTATTGAGTATCATCTCAATGCTTTCAGGTCCTAATGACGAATCTTCTGCAAATGTTGAAGCTGCAGTAAGTTTGATAATTATTTTTATTTACTTGATTGTTTTATTACAACCAACATTCTCTCTTGTCATAGATTATTTATTTGTTTCTTAGAGAACATAAAGGCACCGTAACAGTTGGTTTCAAAGGAGGAGTATAGCATACATAATATTGTAATGGTGTTTTGTTTTAAGGTTAAAAATTAAGAGTAGTTGATTTAAGCATTTGAGAGAGATACAAATGGAATTTAGTTGTCATTTTGTCAACAAAGATATTAGAGTTTATCAGCATAAACATATTGCATTCTTTTAAAACCAAAATTCGTGAAATAAATTTGCTACAATTTAGCTACGATTTTAGCTACCAAGTGGCTACAAAATTTTATAGGTTCCAGTGTGATGTTGACCTTGGCCACGTGGCATGACACGTCAGCATCTTGTCACCCTGGTATTGCTACGTGTCGTGCCACGTCGGCTTCTGTTAACGGCGTTAGACATGAGGGACCAAAAATGTGGACGAAAAACTTTATGAGGACTATTATTTGAAGAAAATTTGTTGAGGGACTAAAAACAAAGTTTGAGATATTTAGAGGGACCAAAAACTTATTTAACCCTTACATCAATGAATGTTAAGAAAAAAATTTAAACACCAATTTAGAAAAAAACAATTGTGCAAAACAAATAAAAATTAAATATATTTTTCAATATTGGTTACCCGTGCGTTCACACAGTATTGGTGTTTACCCGTGCGTCCTCACAAGTACTGGCGTGTTACCCATACATCCGAACAGGTACAAGTGTGATACGCATGTATTTGTTTTCAAAATGTAAAAAAACAAACAAAATTGTTTTACGAAAAAGAATTTATTATTTTTATAAGATATATATATATATATATATATATATATATATATATATATATATATATATATATATATATATATATATATATATATATATATGAGAAAATATTGTTTTAAATATTACTATTTTTTAAGCTATACTGACGTCACCACATCAGTATTGTAGAAATACAAACACAAAATCAAACTGAAGGAGATGATGCATATGGGACATGTTACCTTTACACATTTGTTTATTCAGACCATTTTCCATAAGTAACAACCCTGTTCAGTCAGCTACACCAGTTACTGCCGGATCCTACACTGTCGGCAAGCACGGAGGTGCCTTTCAAGAGCCCAAACTAATATTTTCATAGCATATATTTCAGAAAGACTACAATAGTTGTAAGCATTTATGCATTAGTAATTTCAACTTTTCTAATCATAAAATTGAGTTCATGGAAGAAATGAGAAAGATGGAAAAAATTACAATAGAGAACCAGGGTTCAAGAGTGAGCTTATGTAGGAGTTTGAGATGACCGACCTTGACCTCGTGACTTACTTCCTTGGTATTGAGTTTTACAACTCCAATAAAGGATTGCTCATGCACCAAAGAAGGAATGTGCTTGAGATTTTGAAGAAGTTTGAAATGGAGTATTGTAATGAGACCGTTTCTTCGGCTGAACCGAGGCTGCAGTTGTTGAAGATTGAGGATGAGCAAGATGTTAATCTAACTCAGTATAGGAGGCTGATTGGATCCTTGCATTACTTTTGTAATATGCGATCAGAATTGGCGTTTAGTGTCGATATTACGAGTAGATTCATGGAGAGACCTATGAGGTCTCACTTGGTAGCAGTCAATAGGATTCTAAGATACGTCAAAGGATCTATTGGTTGCATAATTCTTTTTCCCGCAATGGAAAAGGGCAGAAAATGAAATTTACTCGATTTAATCAATTCGAATTGATGTCGAGATAAAGATGATAGAAAGTCTACAGCTGGATACATCTTTATGTTCGGCGAAACTCCAAACTCATGGTGTTCAAAGAAGGAACCGGTAGTGGCACTCTCTTCTTGTGAGGTCGAGAACATTATTGTTTCGTTGTGTGTGTGTCAAGTTGTGTGGTTGATGAATTTGTTGAAGGAGCTAGGCAACTAAGAGGGCGACATTGTAATTCTAATGGTAGATAACATTTAGGTTATAAACCTTGTTAAGAACCCAATTGCACATGGGAGAAGCAAGCATATTGAGATGAGGTTTCACTACTTGAGAGAACTAGTTAGTGAAGGAAGGTTGAGATTGGGGTATTGTAAAAGTGAAGACCAAGTGGACGATTTGCTAACAAAATGAGTCACAGTTGAAGTGTTCAAGAGATTGAAGAAGAACATGAGCATGAAAAACTTGGTGCACATGAATTAAGGTGGTGTGTTAAGAGAAAAAGTTAATTCACGTGCATGTAACTGGTTGCGCTTTTATGTCAATCGGTTACACCCCTTAAAAATGTCAAACAGAAATTTACAATAGCAAAGTGCAACCGATTTACATAATATGTCTACCGGTTACACTTAAAAGTTTTTAGTTTTTATTTTGTATGATAATTGTACCTCATCATGTAACTGTATAAGTACCCTTAACGAATCTCATAAATGATAAATTACATATTTTTACCCTCAATTATCACTCTCTCTATTCTCTTTTACTCTCCCTTTTTACACTCAATTATTCATTATTCACCAACTTTATAGTTTCAAATTCTAATAATTAGTTTGTAATATTTTTTTCAAAGGCCAAATGTTCTAATTTAGAATAATAATGATATGCTTTCTCTTTTTTATTTTCTTTTTGTTATAATATCAACTGTTAAATCTAAAGTCAAATCAGCATGTGATTACAATAAAACTTCAATGCTATAATTAGTAAAGAAAGGAATAAGTCGACCTTTAAAATATAAATGTATGCAAAGCTCTTCCTATTGTTTATAAATGTGACAACATAATATTTACTAATTGTAAATTTAATAGTGTCAAATCAGCAAGTAATTACAATAAAACTTCAATGCTATAATAATTAAAAAAAGGAATACATCAGCCTCCAAAATATAATTGTCTCCAAAGCTCCTATTGTGAAAAAAAGGTGATATTTTATAATTGTGACAACATAATATTTAATAATTGTAAGCATTTTTTATAATTTGCCAAGGTTTTGCCTCTAAAAAAATAACACATTTTCATACTGAATATATTATAGGGATGGATAACATCTATTAAAGAACACAATTAAATAGTAATTGCTGAGGGGTGGGGTTATCTATTAAAGAATACAATTAAATAGTAATTGCTGGGGGTGTGGGGAGGGGGGAAGGGTGCACTTAAAAACAGAATAAATGGATTTGATATGTCCATATAAATGGATCACATAACAGAATTTGCTACCCCTAACTTTAATCTAGCGCCCTCAAATTTTTGATAATACATATATTATCCCTTGACAAAATTTTAACAAAAAAGAACGCAAAAAAAATTTGGTATAAATTAAAAAAGAGAATTTCTTTATGCACCTCTCTATCTTCTTGGTGACTCTTGGTGAAAACCTTTAAACGCCCCTATACTTCGAAAATGCAATTCCGACGTGTAAAAAAAATGCTATTTTCGGAGATGCATCTCGGAAAACACTTTTGTTTTCAAATATATCTTATTTCGGAAGTGCATTTCCGAAAACACCATTTCGGAAGAGCATTTCCGAAATACTATGCGTTTTGCAGTTTAAACAAAACATCCCCCCCCCCCCCCCCCCCCCAAATCATTTAACCTAAACCAATTTCAAACTCAACCTCTCTGAGATTTTCTGCAAACCAACTTCCAAGGCTACATCAAAGGCTCCATCTACTTGTTCTACTACATTCAAAAGCATCTAAATCACCTTCAATTTGTAAGTTTCTAAAGCTTTAGATCCATGATTGAAATGCATGTTAGGGTTGTTAGAAATTAGAAAAATGATATAGGGGTAGGTTGTTAGTAGTCTTTAGGGTTGTTTAGAAGCATAAAAACTAATTTTGAATTGTGTTTTAGGGTCTGCCATGAAACCTGCAGAAATGCTGTTCGCAGGGGTGTTTCGGAAGTTCATTTCCAAAAACACCTCCCTGACCAGTTTTGGAAATGAACTTCTGAAAAGTTTCCAGAAGTGTTTTTTTTATTTTTTAAATTGTTTCGCATTCTTATGAATTTCAATTGTTTTAGGAATATGGCAGGAAACCCAGCACGTATCAGACAAGGGAGAGAGACACAGACATCATCGGCTAGACGCGAGCGTGTGGCGCAGCTTGCATCGACGCTGGGGCGGGGTGGAGTACGAGCAACAATACAGACAGATGAGCCTGGTTCCTCGTCTCGATCGAGGAGTCGGCTGGCTCGGGTATCTTCTTCCCGTCAGGAGGAGGAGGTGGTGACATACCAAGAGGCGGAGGAGGAGATACCTGATGCTGATCCTCCACACGGGGAGGAGGAGGATGAGGGCTACCTAGGAGGGCCTAGTGACACGTCCGTGCTGATTTCCTACCACGAGCACGTCGCTCGATGTAACACCCTTCTAAACCCCACGGCAATTTAATTAAATTCATTCAGAGTACATGTAAACAAGGGTGTCACAATTCAAAAAGTAATTTAAACATCGTTCAGTTATGTCATGCATTCATTGAGGTAATCATCATCAATTAAAACGTTTCATGTTAACACAACGGAAAATCAACATCACACGGATTAAGTTTAACATCTTTAAAATTTATCCTTCAAAACATAACCAGAGTTAGAAAACATAAACTCTAAACATCGCGTCCCCAGTGTTACAAATATCAGAGCATGACACCTGACGCTAACTAAACAACTGACTCATGAGCTAATACTCACCGAGTCGAACAGCCGTTATCCTCAATCTGAAAATGACAACATGTAAGGGTGAGTCTCATCATAATTAACAAATGTTATAAGGTTATAAAGCGATAACACATCATAGTCGCATCATTCACCCAATTGTTTCATAAACAGACATTCATACAAGTTTCATCATCATAAACAACCAACGAATACATCATCAATATTTATAACAATGGAATACATCCAATCATGTTATAAAAAGCATGCATATGTATGAACTGACACTATGCATGTGGTACCAACATCATCAAATGGGAATAACCCATGACCGATCCAACATCATCAAGATACGGCCCTGCCAGCACAGATTCCACACAATGGGAATCATGCCCTTTACTGATCCTGCATATCATCATGGATACAACATTAACAATGAATATGAATGAATGCAAACATACATGAACATACTTATACCATCATCAAGTCTATGAGTAACATCATCAAAATACTCATTTCATCATAATCATCACCATCATCAAGCATGTTTATATATATATATATATATATATATATATATATATATATATATATATATATATAGCATCATTCAATCATAATCACATCATTAATCATCATATAGATTATTTCACAAGGTTCGTTCAGCTCGAAACGGCACACGAAACAGACCAACAGTTCAAAAGTTATGAGTTTTCCAAAATGATTCATTTTTCAAAAACCTTCAGCCGTAACGGGTTACAAAAAAAGCGTAACGGTTTACGAAGAAAAAATTTTCAAAAACAGTTTCAGCCGTAACGGGTTACAGAAAAAGCATAACGGGTTACAAAAAACAAATTTTCAAAAACAGTTTCAGCCGTAACCGGTTACGAACAACACCGTAATCGGTTACGAACTCGTAACCAGCCCAAAAGCCCCATTTTTCACAACCGTAACCGGTTACAAGCCCGACCATAACCGGTTACATCACTTGTAACAGCAAAAAAGCACTTTTGACAGCAGCTTATTTCCATCCAACACAACCCAAATCGAATCATTTCGACCATACACGAAAAACAGAATTAATTCGCAATTATTCCATGTCATTTCATGCCTCAACAACACATTCAAACACAATCAAACATCACAAACAAGCATTTACACATACTTTATCAATTTGAACCACAACAACACAAACATCATGGATTCTAGCCAAATGATCAATCATCATCCAAATTGACTCAAATCCCTAACTCTATCATATGACTCAATCGATATGAATTCTACATCTATTCTATGCTATCAACCCCTAACCCGATAATAGATGTTAACCAGATAAGTCCCCCCTTACCTTAGCCAAAAATCTGGACTTTTCCCCTTCTTCTCCAGCAAACCTGTAAGCCCTTTTTCTCCAAATTCAGCAAGAATCTCCAATCTTCAAACTGGCTTATCTCCATCATCAAGAACTTCCCTGAAACGAATTAATATATCAAATAGAAGGGAATTTCGTGTAGAATCCGAATCTTCGAGAGTTACCTGATTTGGAGCTACAAGCAGAAAGTTATGACCCGTTTCGTGATGGCTGCACCATGAATACGAAAATGCTTTTGTCCATGACTTCTCCATCTCTCCCTATTAGGTTTTTCTCCTCTATTTCTCAAATTCCTCTTATTTTCTTGTTTTATGAAAACATAACATAATTTAGTAATGGGCTCCTTCACATTAACACCCCCACATTACTAACTCCACCAATGGCCCAACATCTAACATTTTATTATTTCCAATTAATTTCAATAAAATGCTAATTTCGAATAATTAATTTAAAACTTAATTAAATTAATTAAATAAGAATTTTCGGTATGTTACAACTCTCCCCCACTAGAAGAGTTTTCGTCCTCGAAAACATACCTCAAGTGAAAAGTTCTGGATAGGAGTCCTTCATCTGACTCTCCAGTTCCCAGGTAACATTTCCGTAGTCGATCCTCAAAATTCATCTGACATAACCAACAGAAGCATGTCTCATGCATTCAATCGCAGCTCTTACGTTGCATTCGACCACCCCAAAGGTGTACCACTCACTATATCTCCAAAGGTTAACGACAGTGAAACGTCGAGGTGCGATCCATACAATACGCTCAATAACTGAATAATACAATTACACAATCCATGGTATGATCACAATTGATCAACAATGCAGTAATGGATTCCATCTACCGAACATACAAACCTTAGACACACTTTTCTATCTGAGCGATAAGGTAATACTTACACTTTTCACCAACCGCTTCCTTCAAGAAACTCAATAATAATATTCCTATATCATTGGATTTCAACTATCTGACTCCTCTTAAGTCACACCAGCAATTATCCAACACGTTACATTCCGCTTTTGCTGCACTACTCTGATTACTCGTTACAATCATCATCACCAGTTAGATTTTCTTAGTTTTACCCAATTCTGAATCTCTTTACTCATTCGTTTAAAATCCTCCTTTAACACACATGGTACTAATTTACCACTTAGCAATACTTACACGTACTAAAAACAAATTCCTGAGTTACTACATCTATTAAAGCATTCCCACCATCGGAACGAGTATACACAAGTAGTTATAATCATGCTCATCAGCCTCAATATATCATTGCTTACAAAATAGCTCAACTGAGTCCTGCTCTCTACTAAGAATCAAATCAACTTCATCCTTCATAGGGTATAATTCCTCATTATATCTGGAAATCTACATAACACCTTACAACAACACAGAAATTATTAAAGCATCATATAGTATCAACTCAACGTCTTAACTTCGCCGAATACATACTCGTCAACCTTGTACAACCACAATAACATATTCATCATCTTGGCAATTATTCAAAAAAGTTTTAATTCTATGACACAACATCGTTACATCCACTAGATCCTAAATCCAACATATAGATCAATACATGTTCTCCACGTAGGCTCCCGACGTATTAATTCCTCACTGCCCACGAGTAGTACTCATAATATTACTCCACATCACACTTTCATTGTGCGACTCCGATTACCCGTCTTAATTCATTGTCCAATACGTTGCACTCTTTCATATTCACTTCTTCATAAGTTCCCACAATATGGTGAGTGATTATTCTCACGGTTTAGCATTCATCACATCTTATACCATTAAGGTAACAAACAATCTCACACCATCTATATGATTCCGTCTACTATCAACAAGATATTAAGGGTGATCAAGTCCTCAATTTGTCAATAGATAGCCGACAATCATATTTAAGCATAAACTGTCGTTACTACATAATAGTGTCGTTTCTGAGTTAGCACTCAAACTCATCAACATCGTCGTAGTTCAATAATTCACTACAGTGTCCTTCTTATAGAATACTCTTTCGAAGTTCAGCAACATCACGAACACAAATTCTGTCACCAAACCTCAGTATACCATTCTCGTCAACTCTGAATTCACCGCCCTTGCCTTGATTAATCAAAGTCAACTTACCGATCAATTCAACATCAGCTTTCTGACCTTCTCTAATCTCGTTAAGAATACCACTAGTCAGCTTTAGCATACCCAATCTAACACTATTAGGGTTGTCTTCACATACCAAACTCAAATCTCTAAGTTGTTCAGTTAAATCCAACTCTTTCACCATTAGCACCGACATATTTAAAGACTTCCTACGTAACGCATTAGCACAACATTTGCCTTACCAGGATGGTAAGTCAAACCAAAATCATAATCCTTAAAAAAATATACTTTAACCATCTCTGTTGCCTCATATTAAGCCCTTTCTGATCAAAGAGGTACTTCAAACTCTTATGATCACTAAACACTTCGAATTTCGAACCATACAAACAATGTCGCCATAACTTCAAAACAAAACCACGGATTCCAACTCCAAATCATGAGTCGGATAATTCCTTTCATGCACATTGAGTTGTCTCGACGCATAAGCTACTACTTGCTGATCTTGCATCAATACACCACCCAAACCCATCAGTGATGCCTCACAAATACGACTTCAACGGCTCTAAAGTTTATCTCACCTTTACTACTAATTCACTTCTCACTAAAATCCATCGGCACTCAAATCATCTTTATTACCGAACATCTCATGAACTTATTCATCAACAACATGTTCTACTCAACTTCATTTCAAACAATCGCGGTAGTAGGCATTCCTATTCAACAAGTTTCACGCTTCCTTAACCGACTTCAGAATATCTCCTCATAGGATCAATCTACTGTATTTATAACTCTCCCATAAGGTATAACATAATCGCTCCTCTTCGTAGGTTCAAATGGCACGTTAATCCGACACTCGGAACTCAAGATATGAATTTTCCAATCGTTGTCCGAAAATGCAACACCGACATCATGCAGCGACACTCTATACGATATATCTAAAACTCCTCAATTGGTACATTTAATTCCTAAAATTGCTTCTCAACAAACCTTTTAATTATTCCTTCAATCCGTTCAACTCTCACACTGATATCCCGTGCAGTACCAACAAACAAGTCTAGTTCTAAGAGCAAGCATAATCGCAACTTCACCTCTTTCCAACATCATTCTGTCACAATTAAATATGTTACAGCTGCTGAAACCATTTTTATAACAAATTTCATCTCTTTAGCTTTTCGTCGCTTCAAACGGAACTCAAATCAGATGTCCAGAACTCCAGTTATGAATTTTCGAAGTTTCATAACGATTCAGCAACTTTCCTGCATTTTGCTTGCAGAAATTCCACTCCGAAACTCATCCTCTTCAAATCAATCGCATTCTATGCAGCCCCTTATCATATCTCTTTTATCCCAACATTCTTACAACTTGAGCAACACATTCCATCACCGAAGTTCGTTTTCTGAAACATCACGACAACAATCCTCTTTGGAAACTTGCAACTGAACCTCTTCCGAGACGCAAGGCTACTCAACTGACAACTTCGCAGTACACCAGCAGAGCTGATACATTGCAACTTTCTAATTTTCCTCTCCTACAAATAATCATCAATTACATCTAATCATCCTCCTTCAAGATGCTCCAACTTAATTACCAGCCAAGTCTTAATTCCAAGTCACCTTCAATTCGAGAAACAACAAACTCCAACAACGCTTGCACTGTCGCCAACAACAGCCTACTGAACCAATCATCTTACAACTGAAACATAACCGAGAAGTGAAGCTTCTCCCCCACTTGTTTCAATCTAACACCTGCAACAAAAAAATAAGTACCGACAGTGACTCACTCACATGTCGTGTACCAAGGGATAAAACGCCGACAGTATACAACTGTCGCGCAACTCAACTGACTCGACAATTGGCCGGAAGGACCGACATGCTCTGATACCAATATTGTAACACACTTCTAAACCCCACGGAAATTTAATTAAATTCATTCAGAGTACATGAAAACAAGGGTGCCACAATTCAAAAAGTAATTTAAACATCGTTCAGTTATGTCATGCATTCACTGAGGTAATCATCATCAATTAAAACGTTTCATGCTAACACAACAGAAAATCAACATCACACGGATTAAGTTTAACATCTTTAAAACTTATCCTTCAAAACATAACCAGAGTTATAAAACATAAACTCTAAACATCGCATCCCCAATGTTACAAATATCAGAGCATGACACCTGACGCTAACTAAACAACTGACTCATGAGCTAATCCTCACCGAGTCGAACAGCCGCTATCCTCAATCTGAAAATGACAACATGTAAGGGTGAGTCTCATCATAATTAACAAATGTTATAAGGTTATAAAGCGATAACACATCATAGTCGCATCATTCACCCAATTGTTTCGTAAACAGACATTCTGACAGGTTTCATCATCATAAACAACCAACCAACACATCATCAATATTTATAACACTGGAATACATCCAATCATGTTATTAAAAGCATGCATATGTATGAATTGATACTATGCATGTGGTACCAACATCATCAAATGGGAATAACCCATGACCGATTCAACATCATCAAGATACGGCCCTGCCAGCACAGATTCCACGCAATGGGAATCATGCCATTTACTGATCCAACACATCATCATGGATACAGCATTAACAATGAATATGAATGAATGCAAACATACATGAACATACTTATACCATCGTCAAGTCTATGAGTAATATCATCAAAATACTCATTTCATCATAATCATCATCATCATCATCATCATCATCAAGCATGTTTATATATATATATATATATATATATATATATATATATGCATCATTGTGGACCTTCGATTTTTTAATCCCGGGCCATACCTCTGTTCTGTAGAGATACGTGAACTGACTCTTTTTTTATCGCTTAATGCTTTCGCATTTTTGAAAATTCACAGAGTCGCCACCGACCTTTTATTTTATCCAATTAAGGAAAGGTTTATAAAAGAAACAGAAAAAAGACCTTTGAGAAATTCTGGGTAAGGGGGTAGGTTATACAAAGGGAAGGTGTTAGCACCCTTTGTATCCATGGTTATCCATGGGCTCTTAAGTTTGCTTAGCTCACTTGTTTTTTCGATCACTTTTCAATTGCTCTGAAATTGCTCATATGTGGTTTCAAATACCTTTGTAATTTGAATTTTGTAATGATCCGTGTGTGGATATATACAAAATGCTTGTTTATCTTTCGAAAGATGTTTTGAAAAGAACGTTAACTTTGTAATAACCCGTGTTTGGATGTATACAAAGTATTGTCTTTTGGAAAGTTTTGAAAAAACAACAGTGTATGAGAATTTTGTTTGTTTTGATTTGAGCAAGCAAACTAGGAGATCTACCCTGAGTTGTAAGGTCTTTATCCTATTTCCTTTAAAAATCTATCCTTTCACCGGATATAAACGCAAGGTTCGATTTTGTACTCAAAATAGTAGAATTTTGACTTTGATTTTGAAAAGAATGAGAAGGGATTTACCTTAAGAGGTGCAAGTGTGATTGTGATTGGATTCAGATATTTTATCTTTGAAGTTAGTGATCTAACGGTTCAATTTTATCTTTGACATACACGCAGTTTATATTTGCTGGAAAGTAAAATGCGGAAATGTAAAGTGCGGAAAGTAAATCTACGCTATTACATCGATTGTGCAGGAAACGTAAACTAGCCTATTTACATGAATTTGACATCCTATACATTTATCTAGGAATTTAAATTGCAAGGAAAATAAAAGGCCTGTTTTTGGATTTTTATGATTGATTTTAATTATAATTAATGCATGATTAATTAAATTAAAATGAAGAAAAAAAAGATGAAAATAGATTTAAACCTAGAAATTAAGTTTAAAATATGTACAAAATATTTGTCAATTAATTTTAAAACAAAACTAATTTTTTGGAATTTTTGAAATTGATTTGAAATTGATTAAGCTAATTAAAACATAATTATGCAAATAATTATACAAATAATTAAAACTTAAAAAGAAAATTATTCAAAATATGTACAAAATTAGTTTATAATATATAAACAATATTTTATATAAAGAACAAATTTTTTTATGATTTTTTGATTGGTTAGAATAATTAAAAAGCAAATATATAAATATATACTAATTAATTAGGCAAAATATTAAAATTTTGAGGAAAAATAAAATATTTTTATTTCAGAAAATAATATATTATTTTAGAAGTCTAAAAATATTTTTTGTGTATTTTTTGGATTTTTAAAACTATTTTTAATTAATTTAACAAAGAAATTAAAAATAAAATAGAAAATAAAATAGAAAATAAAAGGATACTGATCCTGTGTGGAAATTTATGAGGGAGTATGATGTGCACGCGTGATCTGGAGCGTTGGATGACTCATTAAATGAAATCAAGTGGTCCAGAAATTGAGGCTCATGGGACACGTTGCACCTGCAAAGCACAGAATTAGAGGAAAATTTAAAAAGGTACGCGCGCTGCTGAACCAATGAGGGGGAGACACCTCATCGTCTTCAACCTTCAGCCAGGGGTTTTTACAGCGCTTTTATGAAACATGCGCTGTAATTGATGAACCTCAAACCTGCAAAATAGCGAATAGGGGTAAACGTGCAGAGAAATTTGGCGCGATGGTACCATTCAATTCGTCTGATCCATACGAACCTAATGGTGCTATTTAGAACTTGTAATTTGGCCTAATTTTGAAAGCCCTAATTTTGAAGCTATGAACCCTAAAATGGTAGTTTCGTTTATACGTGTCCAAACTTCAATTAAGTTTCCAGAAATGATCTACACTTCAAACCAAACTTAATAGTATGTCTACATCTTGCTAAACATGTGTGAATAACCAGATACGAATTGATTTTAGTTTGAACAAATTTGGACCTGTATAGCTCGATTCAGTGAGCTTCAAGGCTTGTAACTGATTGGGATAGTTTCAGTGATGTTCAAGGAAGGTGTATGAATGCTTAGTTTGTATTGAAATGGACTGAAATTACAAATTCGAATTTGAGTTTTCTTTGAATTTTTTTCAAGTGATTACAAGTGTTATGAGCTTATGTATGCTTCTGAACTCGCCTCCTCTTTGTTACTGAACTATGATAGCTTATATATAAGCATTGAGTGCTTACAATTGAAGCTAAGAAGTGTCTTTAGTTGCCTTTGTTGAAACTTTGGTTTTTTAATATTAAAAACCTTGAATTCTTGACCAAGTCATCTTGCCTTCAATGCACCTGCCTTGCTCTTCAATTCTCTGCAGAAAGGTAGAGATTCCTTGGGTGAGTCATGCTTGATTTGTAAGCTAACCATTATCCATGCATTTTCCTTTTAATTTTAATCTTAAAGTAAGATAAAATCATGCCAAAAATGGATAAAAAAGGTGTGGGCTTAGTCTTCGTCGTGGGAGGCCCATAACATCATGGAAATGATGTTTGAATGCTGAAAACTTGGCCCCGTTTGGAAAAAATACATTTTTGAGCAATGTTGATTTCATGTATTTTCCCAAAATTTAGCCAACTTCAACAAGGTGTAAATCCTTCAATTTTTGTCATATGAAGGAGATCTTGCACTTTTTGGAAACCTCAAAGAGTCCTATAACCAATGCCTTTGGTCTCATGTCAAAATGATTTTTGATGCTCCTTGTGTGTCCTTTTGAAAAAAGTGTCTTTTTGTTGACTTTGAAAATGACCTGTAATGTCTTTGGTCATATTTTTCAAATGGTGAATCAAATGACCATGGGATCAATGGCATTTGAAAGATAATTGAATTTCCTCCAAAATAAGCTTTGGTTTGAATTTTTTGGATGAAGGATGAGAGAGTTATGATCAGTCAAAGTTGAGTTGACTTTTCAGGCAAAAACCCTAATTTTGAATCTTAGGGTTTTGTTGATTTTTGATCTTTCCTTGATGAATTATGATCATCCAATTATCAAATGATGAATCCTTTGACAAAATATGGACTTTGACAAAAAATTTCATTTTTGACTGTCTGTTGACTTTTTTGGTCAAACGGGTCGTCTGTTGACTGTTTGAGCTGCTGACGGTGCGTCTGAGTGAATTGAAGTTTGAAAATTTGTATGATGGTACTTTGAGATATATGGATGTGTATGAAATCCATTTGAGCTCTCAAAAACTTGTTGCTCCTGTAAAAACAAGAAAAACCCTGATTAGGGACTGTTTGTGTAGGAGACAGTTAAACGTACCTGATTTTTTTGTGCAGTGTTGAGTTTCTGCTAATCGCGTGATATTCAGAAGACTTCTAGCACAAAAGATCTTGGAATTTTGAATTGTGAAAGATTGATTTGATTGATGGTACAAAACACTGAGAATTGTACTGCCAGCAGTTTGGCTGTCAACTGACTGTCCAGGTAGCAGTTAGAGTGAAAAATCAACAGTCAAAGTTAATTTTCTTTTTTTTTGTTGTTTTTGTTTTATGTTTTATGTGAAAAATGAAAGTTTATTTACATGACCTGTTAAAAACATAGACATGATAAATAACTAATATTTACGGTATGCGGGCAAAATTACCGATAATAACCCTGAAAATCATTTAATGCACAGAAATAGGAATATTTGACTGGCAGAAAACACACAAAATATTATCTTAGTAATTAAGCAATATTATGACAAATAGTACAACATTTAATACTGACAGTACAAATATCACATACTATATTGAACAGTACGACGAATAAACGGTACATTTAAGAAAATAAGAAATACGGCAAATTTTAAGAATGACGATTAATGACCCATGCTATGAACAATAACATGTAGATGATTGGGAGTGCAACCATTGCAGGTCCACACTCTTCAGGACTATGCAGGCAGAAGAAAGTCATGATCACCGTAGCAATGGTGATGACTGTAAGAAACAGTGTCTCTATCCACTTTGCCATTCTTGTCAAGGAAGAAGAGAAAATAGATATGAGGTAGGAATTTGAAAGATGAGTTGGAACTTGATGTGAGATTTTATGGAAGAAAATGAGAGGTATTTATAGAATGGAAAGAAGGATAGAGACGTTGGGGAATGATGTGATTCCGTACAAAAGGAAAATTTGAGTGGAAGTAAGATTTGAAAGAAAGTGGATGATAGTGTTGGGAAAAAGAGAGATTTGATTTTTGAAAAAGAGATTTGAAAAGATTTTTGAAAATAATGGAATATAGTACAAAAACTAGTGGGAAACAAAAGATAATAATAATCTACTTGTTACCAGTACAGTCTGAGTTTCCTGATTCTGCGCCTGCAAAAAGATTTAACTCTGTACCAATTGTGTCAGTACTATTTATCTGTAATTAAATAAATAGCATGTGTGAAGTAATAAACAGTATTTGGCGTTTGCGTAAGAATAAATTCAACTGCAAGCCAAATTACTGTATAAGAAAAATTCTAAAAAACTAAGTATTTCATATATCAGGATCTTTGTTGAAATAAAAATCCATGATTTATATGAGACTTTTAATTTTCAGATTGGAGTTTTCTTGAAAAATATGTGGGCAAATTTTGGGGTATAACAGTTGCCCCTATTCAATCTTCTTAAACCTGAAGAGATTGTCTGAAATCTGAAGGTAGAAGATGATTGAATATTTAGATGCCCTGAAAATTTGCACTTACCTTGATCAGAAGAGATGTTGGAAGTTGCATTTGAATGTCGTCTGCGAAATGTTGTTGGCAGATTGAAACATTACCTGAGAGGGGCTTTCAGATGCCACCTGGAATATGTGTTGAGGGTTTGCTCATCAGAATGAATCCATTGATTATATCTTGATGAAGGATTTGAAAGTCTTTGTGTTGACTATTTCGGAACCGTCCAAGGTTACCGCTTTAAGTCTTGGAAGATAATCGTTACGGAACTTGTCCAAAGTTTTTCCGATTTAGATTTTGGAAGTTGATCATTGTGGAACCGTCTGAGGTATCAGCTTTAGATCTGCAATGTTAGATCGTTTTGGAACCGTCTGAGGTATCGCTTTAGATCTGCAATGTTAGATCGTTTTGGAACCGTCTGAGGTATCGCTTTAGATCTGCAACGTTAGATCGTTCTGGAACCGTCTGAGGTATCAACTTTAGATCTGTGATGCTAGATCGTTCTGGAACCGTCTGAGGTATCGCTTTAGATCTGTGATGCTAGATCGTTCTGGAACCGTCTGAGGTATCAACTTTAGATCTGTGATGTCTGTTTTTGAGTTGGTAAGTGATCAGAATGAATCTTCGGCTTGATTATATCTGAGAGAACCGTTCATGGAATTCAGGTGAACACTGCATGTGATTGAGAACATCTTTGTCGAAGATATCCGTCTGCCTGAAAAATCAAGTTAGTAATGTGAAATGTTTATGATGCATGTAAATGTGAGATATTCCCGGAGAAATATGCATGTGATGCTGTGTATGAATATGCGCATGATGCATGATGTATGATGTATGATGTATGAATACGAATATGTGATGTATGAATGTGATGTATGAATACGAATATGAATATGTGATGTATGAATGTGATGTATGAATACGATGTGTGTCCAGCTTCTAGTTGGAAAAATAAATTCCCACTAGTCATCTGGACATGAATGTATTGTGATCGTTGATGATCTTTTGTCTTGTTTGAGTACCCTCGGCTGGGGAAATTCTTTGAGAACCCTGGTATTCTGTTGAAGGATCTTTGAATATCTCTTGAGAATGAAAGGTAGCTGGAAGTTCTGATGCCCTTTCAAATGGGAATGAGGAAGATGCATAATCCTCCGATGCACTATCTGACCAAGTCCGGGTGCGGGGAACACACCTTCTGAAGATAGTAATCTGGAACAACCCTGCTGGGGGATAAGACTTCTTTTGAAGAGAAAATCTTTTTGAGGAATTTGCTGAGAAAGGCGCTCCTCTTGGGGATTTTCTTCTGATGGAATGATGTCCAGATAATTAGGACATTTCCTGAATGCTATTCCTGTTTTTCCTGGTAAACATCAATCATATTCAAATGCACATGTTCATTCAAAATCATCATTGGGACGCTTACGTATTTAAAACAGAAAAAGTGAAAATAGTGATTTTTGAGCCTAAGCTGCATTGATTTTTGAAAAAGAGCCATGATAGGCTGGTTAGCACAGGGAGACAACAATCCTAGAAGTAGAAAATTGTCAGAAAGTTTTGGAAAATATTTATGAAGATAAATAGCTATGTGAAAACGATCCCAGTCAAGTTTCAACTCTGCTATTGCCAATCTGTCTTCGAGTATCTCATCCCTCACTTGTTGGAAGAAAGTGATTGGACTGATCGGTGTCTTTGAGGTGTTGAATCTTGATGGTGAGTAGGCAGCTGAACGGAACATAGTTGTATGCTTCATTCCCTAACTTTTGCCTAGGCCGCCCTTTCAGGTTTTCAGCCTACCGGGATAGTATTTGTTTAGTCTCTAATTTTTGCCTGGACCGCCCTTTCGGGTTTTCAATCCACCGAAACGCTCATTTTTTTGCCTAAGTTGCCCTTTCAGGTTTTCAACTTAGCGAGCTGTTTTTTTTTTTGTTTTTTTTTTTAAGAGAAGTATTTTTTGACTACGTCAGCATTCACAGGGTGTGGGAAATCCTCGCCATCCATGGTGGTAAGCAACATGGCTCCGCCGGAGAATATTTTCTTGATTATGAATGGTCCCTCGTAGGTGGGAGTCCATTTTCCTCTGGGATCACCTTGTGGTAAGATGATGCGTTTGACAACCAAGCCACCAGTTTGGTATGCTTGACTTTTGACTTTTTTGTTGAAGGCTTTGATCATACGCTTTTGGTATAGCTGACCATGACAAATAGCTGCGAGCCTTTTCTCATCAATCAAGTTTATCTGGTCCAACCGTGTTTGAATCCAATCGTCTTCGTCTAGATTGGCTTCTTTCATAATCCTTAGGGAAGGAATCTGAATTTCAATTGGAAGAACTGCCTCCATACCATAGACTAAGGAGAATGGAGTTGCCCCTGTTGAAGTACGCGCAGATGTGCGATAACCATGAAGAGCAAAAGGTAACATCTCATGCCAGTCTTTGTAGGTTACTGTCATTTTTTGTATGATTTTCTTGATGTTCTTGTTGGCAGCTTCCACCGCGCCGTTCATCTTTGGTCGATATGGAGAAGAATTATGATGCTTGATCTTGAACTGTGTGCAAAGTTCAGTAATCATTCTGTTGTTTAGATTTGTGCCATTGTCTGTGATAATCCGTTCAGGGATGCCATACCGACAAATGAGATTGTATTTGATGAACCGGGCCACCACATTCTTGGTGACAGAAGCAAATGAAGCTGCTTCTACCCACTTTGTGAAGTAGTCAATAGCGACCAGGATAAAGCGATGTCCGTTGGAGGCAGTAGGTTTGATTTCTCCAATCATATCAATACCCCACATTGCAAAAGGCCAAGGAGCCGTCAGGACGCTTAATGGAACTGGAGGTACATGTACTTTGTCAGCGTATATCTGGCATTTGTGACATGTTCGGGAGTGATGATGGCAGTCTGTTTCCATGGTAGACCAGTAATAACCTGCTCTCAGGATCTTTTTAGCCATTGTATGTCC